>NC_091981.1:173492694-173695716 GCF_044704955.1 Pristiophorus japonicus
CCATTCGGCCAGGGCTCGGGGCAGCGTGCTTCGGGGCCCCTCCCACACAGTTTCGGGCGCCTGGAGCTACTGCACATGCGCGCCCACTGTAGTGCGCATTGTGCAGAGGCCCGACTCTGTTTTCAGCGCAGGAACCTGGCTCCGCCCCCACAGCTTGTGCTGTGCCGCGCCGCGACGAGGGCCTGGATCGAACTGATGGAGTGGAGAATACCGAGATAAGTTTTCGGCGCGGTTTTGAGCACGGAAATCAGGCGTGGCTCGTGCCTACATTTGACCCCTACATTTCCGAGTTGCATGTCATCTGCAGACTTTGAAATTATTCCCTGTATAACTAAGTCCAGGCCATTAATGTATATCAAAAGGAGCAGTGATCCTAATACCGACCACTGTATAACTCCCTCCGATCTGAAAAACAACCGTTCACCACTACTCTCTGCTTTCTGTCTCTTAGCCAATTTCATTGCCACTGCTGATGGGCTTCAGTTTTGTCAACAAGTCTATTAAGTGGCACTTTATCAAATGACTTTTGAAAGTCCATATACACATCAATGACACTACCTTCACCAACCCTCTCTTACTTCATCAAAGAACTCTCCAGTCAAGTTTGTCAAACACAATTTACCTCTTAACAAAATCTGTGCTGGCTGTCATTTATTAACCCATATTTTTCCAAATGACAATTTGTCTTGGATTGTTGTGGGGAACTTTTGGGCTGACTGGCCTGTAATTGCCGGGTTTATCCCTCTTCCTTTTTTGGACATCTAGATATAAATCTATACATGAAACTTTAACTGAATTGGTGTTCCACTCATGCAGTCTCAGCTCCTAACTGGGTTGACTGGGTATGAGCCAAACAGGAGCAGCACTTCCTTTTTGAGGGAAAGGACGTAATGAATGGATGGATGTGACTCCAAGCTGTATTTGCATACCTTCTATAAGCCTCAAAGTTGAAGAGTTCAATGGGCTAAGCATGATCGATTTTGGAATTGTTCTAAAGTGACTGGTCTGTTTGTCACTTCCTGGACTCTGCTGTAAAAATTGTAGGTCTGTGCTTATTAGGTCCATTTGGACCAAAGGAAGGAAGTAGCATTGAGAGCATTAACTGTTGTAGAGTTGCTTACCAGTAACAAATCTTAACATTTCAAACACACAGGAAGTTTTACTGCAGAAAAATCAGTGCTTCTATGACCGAGGACAGTGTTATTTTAGGGCTTATGCAAGTGGGTTCAATGCAAAGTATGTTTCTCTGGTTCCCCCCGCCACCCTTCTTAATTGTAAAATCTGCTGTTGGTTTTACTGTTTTAAAGATTTCAGCCATTATTTTTATGGTGTATGCATCTTAATTAGATATTCATCCAACACAGCGACACTGTTACTCAGTAAATGCTTCCAGTGAGGGCAGAAGTCTTGTCTGTTTCTGAATGAAGACCCAGAGCTTTTTAAAAATAACACCTGCAGTACTCCCGGCTGAATTATCTAACCCCCATAGCTACTAGTTTTTGGTTTTCATAAAAAAATGGATCGAAAAGTATGGAATCCCTAAAGCTGTAATTAAAAATCCTATAATAAAACTGGAATGTGACACATGGAGTGACAAGTTCTACCCCCAAAACATTGGGAATAAATCTTACTATTCCATGTAATAAAAACAGAATGGTTCGGTCACTATAAAGCAGTAACTGTTAACAGCTAGTGGCTTTCGCTTGACATACATCAACAAAACACACTGATCTTCATTCAGTTAGAAACGCACGCAACACTGTCTGACAGCTGAGCATTAATCTGAGATTTTCCTGACCTTCAACTATCATATTTCCATACAGGAGTTTCAGCACCAATGCAAGAAGGTTTATGCTATTTAATAAAAGAGTTGTAACTTATTTAAGTGGGATGTGATTTACATTGAGAAACCATAATGTTCTCATTTAATAAAAGTTAATCTGTGGCAGCACAATTTGGGTACAATAGTTATTTTGACCGATTACCAGACTAGTGTATATTACTGCTTGTCATTGATGAGTGGTCCCTGCCAGCTTTGCATTTATAGTGTGAAGCGCTGTTTCTAGCAGCCAAATAAATATTGTCAGAACCCTGTAAAGCAATTTTACAGTCAAACTAGGTTTGGGCCGGTTTGAAAATAAATTGATTCCAATCAACGTTCGTTAATCTTAATACTGCGCACTTTGGGTTCTGCCGAGGAGATGCATTGCTAGGATTTCCGTACCTTAAATGATTAGAATATATCTGTATTGAAACTGGTCATGCAGCCTCACCTCACCCTGCCCACATTTCTTTACTCAATAAGTTCCAGAGGTGGTAGCTTTGCAGTACCTAACCAATTTTTTATATTGCAAGTGTTGGCATCAAGTTAATTCACAGGAGTGTAGAGATTACAGGAAAGCTCAATTTTGCTCCTTGCCGATACCCCACCCACACACACACACTTTATTCGGAAGAATTATTGACTAGTGACTAGGAATGTCCTTTTTTTTTTTCCTAGTCCAAGGGCACTGAGGCCAACTGTGTTGCTTCACTGCCGCCTGGTTGAGATTCTGTTTCCTACTTGAAGTGATAGCAGTGGACTCTTAACAGTGGAGATGAGAAAACAGCATTTCAGGAAGCATTATGGTTTTCATGTACAGTAACAGACTCTTTAATTCACGTTTAGTAGTAATTTGGTCATCAACATATAGAATGTGCAGTTTGTTTGAATTTAATTTGAAGTCTTAAAATTGTGTTTCCCTTTACTGTGAGCCCACCTGTGGCTTTCCCTAAATGTCATGAATCATGAATATAATTAGCCAATTAGATTGTAGAATGGGCTAGAATTGTACATTAAAAGCAGTAAATGGGTCACTACATCTCAAAATACATGAAAATCTAATGCCAACCTATCTTGTGTTTTTTTTCCCCATTTAAACAGTGTCCACATTTCCCTGCAGCAGCATCTCTGCCTGAATGTGATAACAGTGAGACACCATTTACAATAAGTAATGTCACATCATGGGATCCAAAAAGAACATCTGAGTGGCAACAAGAAATTCAATTGTTAAACTACTAGCTGCACACAAATTTATATGCCGCTATCCTGCTGGCTGATCTTTAGAGCAAAGGTTGAATTTTGTCAAGTTCAAAAATTTTGCAGATCTGTGATGTGTAATAGAAATGTCTATTAGTGAACTTGTAGCTAAACATTTACTGAAAAAGTGAAGAGATGAATGAACAGAGTAAATATATATGTATAAATGTCCCCTCTGAAATGGTCCTGATCGAGAGGCATGACTTACTATACTCAAATCAACAGCAGCTATTCTGCACACCCTGTTGCGGACCCAATAATGGTTTTCATTTGTTTCCAACCTCCCCCCACCCCCTCCCCCTCCCCCCCCACATCTTCTCTTCTGTCCACCTCTCTTCACTCACACACTACTGACTAAGACTTTCCCAGCCCCACCCCGCAAAGTTGAAAGCATTTGCAACACTCCCCATTAGGAGTGCTTTAACCCACTCTGCTCCGTGCTGTCTCTTCCACCTCGCTTGAGTGTTTCCTCACCCCCACTAAGAGCTTTGCCACCTGCACTGATGATGCTCTTTCCCCAACCCACAAGGGAGTTTAACCAGTTCTTTCCCTGGCCAAGAGAATTGCCAGTCTGTTTGCCCCATCCCCACTAAGGACGATTGCTGTCTCCACACCGTCTAGCATCCCCTTCCTCATCACTCTGTTCCTTTTTCTCTCCCTTCTCCTGTCCGTCCTTTGTCCCACTCCTCTTCTGAATCTCTCGACCGAAGCCCCCTCTGTCATGTTTCCAGCCCCCATCACCCCCCCATCACTTCCCCACCTGTCGTCTCAGCTGCAGGTGAGTCATGTACTGACAATGAGAGATTTCATATACTCTTGTCAATCGATTGGTGTAATGTTGAAAGCTAGCATTCCTTTTGACTTTTTCTACCTCTGCTGTAAGTTCCATTTGAAGGAATGACAGAACTTATAACTTTTGTTTTTTGTTCAGGTTGATGGCAGAGCAGAATCTATTGATAAGAAAATCGCAAGGCTCGATGTTGAATTGGCCAAATACAAAGACCAAATGAAGAAAATGAGAGAGGGTGCCTCAAAGGTAAGTATTTAATCAACCTTGGTGGCAGCAAAATATAAAGGAGAGAAGTTTGCTTTCTACCATATTTTTATTCATCTGCAAGAGATGAAAACCATTACATTTTATTTAGAAGCATGTATAATTCTGGGGAAAAATCGGCTATTCCTTACATGGATAACACTTATCACATAGTAGTCTTAGAACTAGAACTAAGCAGTGTCAGGGGCATTAAAAAATCTGAGGAAAATGACAGCATTATTTATTGAGGAATTAGTTAAATGCTCCACAATGCTCTATTCTTAACATCTGACTCTGCTTCTCATTATAGGAGTTTTAGCTTTTTTCTAAGACCAGGGTTTTGTGTACTCTTGGACTTTTGATTATATTAGCAAAAAATACTCAAAAATGACTTTTTCTCATTTTCTAGAACATGGTAAAGCAAAAAGCAATGCGAGTTTTGAAGCAGAAGAGAATGTGAGTTTTCTGTAGTTAATCTTGATTATAGTGTTTTCAAAATAATTTAAGCAATTAACATTTTTGAATGTATCTGGTGTTCAATGATAGGTATGAACAACAGAGGGACAACCTAATGCAACAGTCGTTCAACATGGAACAAGCCAACTATACCATACAGTCATTGAAAGACACAAAGACTACGGTAAAATGAAATAGCTCAGCATGTCTGTAGTACTGCCCTAGTGATGTACTAGTGTAAAACTATGTTTAATATACAAATGGGACATATAAAATCTGAAAGTAAAACCGAGTGACATCTTCACAGTATTGTGGAATAAATTTCCAAATGCTCACTTTATATTAAGACACAACATACAATTTAGTAAAATAATAGCAGAGTAAATCATTCTAAACTAAACTTCATTGAATTGTGCAGTGTTATGGTTACTGATGTCTGACCTGTTGTGTAGGTGGATGCAATGAAAACTGGTGTCAAGGAAATGAAGAAAGCTTACAAACAAGTCAAGATTGATCAGATTGAGGTGAAGTATATCCTTTGTTCAGTCTAGTAATTGCTGCAATTTCTGACTGAAATCAGTCAACTGACAAATAGCAGGATAATTATTTTCAGGAATTGCTAAAGTTAATAAAACTGTTAATTTTCTACAACAAATGTAATATCGCTATAGGAACAGGAGTAGGCCATTTAGCTCCTGGAGCCTGTTTTGCCATTCAGTGAGATCATGGCTGATCTGCAGCATCTTCCATATTTTATATATCTTTTATACCATTGCCGAACAACAATCTATCATTCAGATTTAAAATTATTAATTGTGCTAGCATCTACTGCTTTATATAGGAGACTTTCACACTTCTACCATTTTTGCGTGAAGTAGTGTTTCCTAACTTCTCACCTGAATGGCCTGGCATATATATCTTAATATCTGATTCTTGGGGTTCAAATTTCACCAGGAGTTGCCCTGTTTTTTTTTGGAGTAAGTAACTTTTTTTGGAGTAACTTAAAAATCACAAATTTCCCCATTTAACTTGCTCCAGTGTAAGTCAGTTAGGTTTTTTTCTAGTTTTATTTCTCTCCAAAAGGGGGCATGTCCAGCCACTTATGCCTCTTTTGGCCATAGAAGCAAATTTGGCTAGCTGAAAGTTACTCCAAACTACCATAGGCCAGTGTATGTGGCCACTTTTGTAGGCACAGAAAAACCTTGCCTACATTTAAGAAATCAGCGCAGGTAGCCAGAGATTTGGGGGGGGGGGGGGGGGGAGAGGGAAAGAGGTGGTGAGTTAGAAGATTCTAAAGCACTAAACATCTTCACAACATAAAAAATAAATGAAAGATAAATCAGCTGCTGCAAATAGAACAGTCCTACCTTGCCGACTGCAGAATGCACCAGGCAGCAGGCACGCATGACTAAGGGTGAGGGATTTTTACTTTTTACAGTTCTTAAATGTTGTGTGGTCCCAATGGAACATGATTCAGTTTTAATGCAAAATATCTTTTATTGGATATTTTACAATACACTTCAACAACAACAGCAAAGAAAGGCTGCACCCATCCCTCACCCACATAGAAACATAGAAAATAGGTACAGGAGTAGGCCATTCGGCCCTTTGCGCCTGCAACACCATTCAATAAGATCATGGCTGATCATTCACCTCAGTACCCCTTTCCTGCTTTCTTTCCATACCCCTTGATCCCTTTAGCCATAAGGGCCATATCTAACTCCCTCTTGAATATATCCAATGAATTGGCATCTACAACACTCTGCGGTAGGGAATTCCACAGGTTAACAACTCTTTGGATGAAGAAGTTTCTCCTCATCTCAGTCCTAAATGGCTTACCCCTTATCCTTAGACTATGTCCCCTGGTTCTGGACTTCCCCCAACATCAGGAACATTCTTCCTGCATCCAGTCCAGTCCAGTCAGAATTTTATATGTTTCTATGAGATCCCCTCTCAACCTTCTAAACTCCAGTGAATACAGGCCCAGTCGATCCAGTCTCTCCTCATGTGTCAGTTCTGCCATCCCGGGAATCAGTCTGGTGAACCTTCGCTGCACTTCCCTCAAAAGTAAGAACAGCTCAGATTAGGAGACCAATATTCCAGGTGAGGCCTCACTAAGACTCTGTACAACTGCAGTAAGATCTCCCTGCTCCTATACTCAAATCCCCTAGCTATGAAGACCAACATACCATTTGCCTTCTTCACCGACTGCTGAACCTGCATGCCAACTTTCAATGACTGATGTACCATGACACCCAAGTCTCACTCTTTTCCTTCAAAAATAAAACCTCCCCTTTTCCTAATTTGCCGCCATTCAGATAATCTGCCTTCGTGTTTTTGCCACCAAGTGGATAACCTCACATTTATCCACATTATACTGCATCTGCCACGCATTTGCGTACTCGCCTGTCCAAGTCACCCTGCAGCCTTTTGGCGTCCTCCTCACAGCTCATACTGCTACCCAGCTTAGTGTCATCTGCAAACTTGGAGATATTACACTCAATTCCCTCATCCAAATCATTAATGTATATTGTAAATAGCTGGGGTCCCTGCGGTACCCCACTAGTCACTGCCTACCATTCTGAAAAGGACCCGTTTATCCCAACTCTCTGCTTCCTGTCTGCCAACCAGTTCTCTATCCACGTCAGTACATTACCCCCAGTACCATGTGCTTTAATTTTGCGTGCCAATCTCATGTGGGACCTTGTCAAAAGCCTTTTGAAAGTCCAAATACACCACATCCACTGGTTCTCCCTTGTCCACTCTACCAGTTACATCCTCAAAAAATTCTAGATTTGTCAAGCAGGATTTCCCTTTCATAAATCCATGCTGACTTGGACCGACCGATCCCGTCACTGCTTTCCAAATGTGCTGCTATTTCATCTTTAATAATCGATTCCAACATTTTCCCCACTACTGATGTCAGCTAACCGGTCTATAATTCCCCGTTTTCTCTCTCCCTCCTTTCTTAAAAAGTGGTGTTACATTAGCTACCCTCCAGTCCATAGGAACCGATTCAGAGTCGATAGACCGTTGGAAAATGATCACCAATGCATCCACTATTTCTAGGGCTACCTCCTTAAGTACTCTGGGATGCAGACTATCAGGCCCCGGGGATTTATCGGCCTTTAATCCCATCAATTTCACTAACCCATCTCGGGGAAAGTGCGCTTCCTCATCATGTCGGTGATGATGGGGGAGGGGTGGGTGCCGGCTTGGGACTCACTGGTGGCTGGTGCGTGGATTGAAGTGGGAGTAGCATTTGAATATCCGGCCTTTGTGCCCTTATTGCAGCAGCTAGCTCCCTCATGGCATCTGCCATTATTTGCGCACCCTCTGAAATGCCCGCCCTCAGTTCAGCTGATATTTTTCCCGACAGTGTCTCTACCTCATCACGCACCCCACTGATGGTCGCCACGAGTGATCTTGTAAGGGCATTGGTCTTCTCACCCAATAACATAACCTGATTAACATCTGATGAAGGCTGCACCTCAGGAGAGACTAGTCGCCGCCTTCTTCCCCTCGCTGTGGTTCTGGTTAGTGGCACCCCTCCAGTGTGAGGCGCAGGCTGGGACGGTCGGGGACTGGGTGTCCCAAGATGCATTTCACCACCGCCACTGGGACCCGCAACCCAGGAAGGTGTGAAACCATGGAATGTCATCGCGGAGCTCATGGAGGTTTCTGGCAGTGTGATGCCCTGTACTATAGACTGATCCCTATCACGATCAGCAATCTCCCGTGAACACGTTTCCATGGACCCCTCCTCTGCCCCCCACCTGCCTTGGAGCGCACGCATCTGGATCTTCTGATGGATGTTCAGGATTGTTGTCGTCTTCTGCAAAATAGAACAGTCAAATGGTTAGCAGCACAGGAGGGGGCAGAATGGGGTGGCATGAGTCGTCTCACGCGTAGCCAGCCAGTCAGCAGGTTGATTTGAAGGGCGACAATGCATTTTAATGACTCGCCCTCACTCTCGCTTGTGGATCCACCTTGTGCGGAGCTGATTCTTTTTCTGCAGGTGAAACTCAGCAAGGCAGCAACCGTTTGTTCCAGGGGTGATAGTTGGTGCAGATTTGGCGACACCCCTCCTGTTCTAAATCTTTCCCTTTTGTTGTGGACCATTTTCTTCTGCAAAGATGAAAATATAACTTTTTGCACATGGTGCGCTTCTGATGGGTGGGACATATGCAGATGGTCACATTTACAATTGCAATTCCATTTAAAGATGAAGATATTACTTACACTCTCTACTTGACCAACGGTCTGCCATTTCGTTTTGCACTGGCTTCCAGATCTTGCGGTATTCACCCCTGCGGAGTATTCTTCCATAACTAGGTTCCATCGTCTACTCATTTCTTTGATGGAACTTTTGTGGGACCACACTTACTGATCTCCAGCTCCAGCCATTTGTCCTCAATGGCAGTGACTAGTTTCTCCACTTCCTCATGGAAGAAATTCTTCTTGTTGCACGCTCTTGCGTCATTGGTGTATTGGACTTACACTCAGGTAATATTGAAAAATCACAGTTCTCCCCTTTCCTCCACCTATGCAGCACTCCTTTCCATTCCCTCAGCCACCCAAAAATCACTATTCACACCGTATCTTTATATATGGTCCATTGCCAATGCTGCTGAGGCACTGAGGACGCTCTCCCTTTAATTGGCCGATTGCCAAGCTTCCTGCTCCATTGTTCAGTGCGCACGCTGAAAAGGACATGCGCCCCCCTGCCGGCACTCAGATGCTGGGCCCAAGCCCCGTCCTCCTTCCGGCTGCGCTGAGCAAGCGCTGCCCAAGCCCTCCCCCCACAGGTTTCTCTGCACCACGCCATGGGACTACAGGCATCCAGGAACGGCCAAATTATTCAGGTAAGTTTTCGGCGCATTTTTTTCCCGCACGAAGTCTGTGCACCACGGCTAACTACGCCGTTATAAGCGGCTGAGGAAATTTGGGCCCTTAATCTTGTTAATGAGTTTCATTCTTTTTTCTCTTCTGTTCTCACCATTCCTGGCTCAAATACATGCTTCATTGAGAAAGCAGCCAATTGATTTGCTTTCAAGTCTCTGCTATTGCTGTTCCAAGCAGGCTGCTAGGGATAAATGAGAGGCCCGAGACAAGACTCTTCTCAACAGTTTGTGCTTCAATATGCTTCCAGTTATAATTTATTGATCAAATGCTGTGTATACACTACACTATTACTGAGGTGAATGATCAGCCTGATCTTATTGAATGGTGGTGCAGGCTCGAAGGGCCGAATGGCCGCCTCCTGCACCTATTTTCTATGTCTCTTTCTATGTATGTCTGTAACCAGCTAACCGAAGTTACAAATTTTGATGGGGTCATTTGGAGTCAAACTGAGACTGTTGCCACTGGGATATGACACAGACTAAATTCATAGAAGTGTGTTCAGCCATGGTTGGAGTTAATAATTTATGAACTCTTCCCCTTACTTGTCTTGTCATGTACTTCATATTAAGAATTACTTTGAAATGCAATGACTGTTATGTAAGCAGATGCTGTAATCATTTTATGTACGGTGGTTAATCTTTTTAGGTGATGGTGTTTGAGGGAGGAATATTAGCTAGGATACCAAGAGACCACCCTCCTCTTTGAACAGTGTCCTTAGATTCTTAACATCGACTTGAATCATTGGAACAGACATACAGGGCATTGGTTTAGCGTTATCCAAAGGACACAGCACCTCTGACAATGCTGTGTTACTCTGGTTTATATGCAAGTCCTGTTGAGGGATTTGAAGCCTGACACCTTTATGCTACCAACTAAGTCAAGCTGATAGAGTATCCATTTATCCATCTAAACATTTACAAACTTTGTGGTTTGTCTAAATTTGAACATAATTCCCGAGTATTAATTTCCTTCTCGATGAGCAAAAATTAAAATAGTTACTAAGCAGATACTCTGAATTGACGTAGTTAGCTTGAGGATTACAGTTTCTGCACCAAAATCAAATGCTACACTACATTATTACTGCACGTGTGTAACCAGCTAACCCAAGTTATACATTTTGATGGGGTAATTTGGAGTCAAACTGCGACTCTGTTTCCAATAGGATATGAAACTGACTACATTCAAAGAAGTGTGTTCAGCCAAGGTTGGATCAGTTCACAGAAAAGGCTCAATTGTTTATAATTCTAATTTGAAGATTGTTTTATCATCATCGGTCGACTATCATCTGAGCCCCTACAACTGTCCTCCACACCGTTTAAAGCCAGGGCCTTCAACTCTGTGGTGGTTTTCAGATTGTCGACGGTTGCTCTTTCATTGACTTGTTCTGTACTGCAGCTGCATCACGGCTTGCAGGTTGTAAATGCTATTGGCTAATTCAAAGATTAACTCATCTGCCTTTTGATGGCATTTCCCAAATCAAGGGTCCCACTAGCCTTCTCTAGGTGTTCATCTGCTTGATGCCATTGGCACTTTCTAGTGGTGGCCAGATTATTTATCTGCCACACGCCACTCAGTGTTGACAAGTCACATAGTACAGGGTACTGTCCATTGTCGTGATTTCCTGACCTGACCTGACTTGACTCTTTGAATTTTTGTAATTCTAACAAAAGATAAACGTTAGAAATATACAAGAAATGATTTTACATATTTGTAATGGAAAATAGCTTTTTTCCCCAATGTCTGACATTTAGTAGCCTAAGCGTTTGAACATCAGAACACAATTATAATTTTGTTTGGTAGAACTGTAAGATATTGTGCCGAATGCAGTTGTTATAAACAACTTGCCAATTCAGTTCCAGCAGGTTTATGCATGAGACAATTCTGCTTTAATAAATTCTCCTGAAAGTTCTAGTAGTGAATTGACCTAAATACTACATTTGGATATGATAATGGACTTGACTTCCTTCAATAAAATTATAGTTATAAAGTAAAAGGAATTAAGGTGCTTATGCTAACTTGCACAAGTTGGCATCTAAGCGTGGCAAAACAATCAATTAATTAATAGAAGAAAGTGAAAGTTTGCAACGGAAGAGATTGCTCTTATTTGGAGTGCACTTTTCCAGTGCTACACGGGGAATACTTTTGTTGGGGGAAGACCCCGAGATAGAAATAAATCTACTCGGAGACTACGTTTATTAATACAAGGTACCTGGGGAGTTGTATGTAGGTCCCTAAACCAGGCAACAACTCAATTTGGGTTTACAAAAAATGAGTATTTAAAGTCGTAAACCGCAAAGGTCACATGTCACTGCTTCTACATCTGGCATTGCAAAAAGTGTCTACACTGAGTTTTTTTTCACCTTTGGCCGGTTTACTTCCTTATCTTCGGCCAGCGTCTGGTGTGATTGGTTTCTTTCTTGCTCAGCGTCTTGTGACCTTTTCGCAATTGTTTATCTCATTCTGTCATAGTACATTTTCTAAAGCACAGCAATTTCGCACTAACGCTATTAACCCTTCAATCCCTCATTTGGCCAAAATTTTTCATATACATAATTCTAGGCCAACGTATACCCGGTCTTGCAGAAATTGGTGGTGTGATATGCCGGTTCCCATCTCCTGTCACACAGCATTCTGCTGCCTGTCAAACCTCATCATGTAGGTGTTTTGGGCGTATGTACGCCACCTTCTGAGACACCGCTAGGTTCTCGTAATTTGAGGGCGGTTGGGTTCGAGGTCTGCTCGATAGTAAAGATGACAGTGCTTTGCTTATACAACATTTAAGTAACATACATAGGCAATACAGCATTATTACCACCACCACAAAGGTAACCAGACCTTGGATTAGTGACGTTCCCATAGATCCTAACCACCCTGAGAACCAGCCCCACAATGTGGAGGCTGGTGGTTGCTTAAGCTTTTTAACCTCTTCTTGGATATGCTCTGCCAGATTTGTAATTTCTTCCGAGCTATCCGGGATGTATGTACAACATTCGGCCCCGATGAGGGCACAGGTTCCCCCTTTTTCTGCCAACACATAGTCAAGGGCCATTTGATTTTGCAGAGCTACTGTGCAGAGGGCTACCATCTCTGCATTAACCTTAACTAGGGCTTCAGCTGTATTGGCCACCTGTCCCAGGACGAAAGCCATGTTAATGGATTCCCTTGCCAATTTACCTGCTCCATATCAGGGAAACGCAATGGCCCAGAATCTTTCAGTCTCCGTGATGGCTTGTCTGGCTCTCCGGTGGAGGTCCTTCAGAGAACCCAGGTGATGCATGTAGGGTACGATATAAGCCAGATAAGAAGAACCCGTCCATTCCCAGCGCAACCAGGGGTAGGCCCTGTGACCGCACACACAGTCCTGTTGTAGGGTGTATACTTATTTATCGCTGGGGGGGTCCCATTGGACCGAAAAGTCATCGTTTCTATTTAATGACGGAAGTGTCACCCAACCCCCTTCGGCAGATAAGGTAAGGCTATATGTGCAGTTACTGTACCCCACAATAGGATCTTCCGGTCATCCCTGCCTTGTGAGACATAGCCCCCCTCCCTGTCCCTTCTTACACCTTGTTCTCAGGAACGGTGGTAGATAGGAATCGTTGTAGGTTGATCGTCTCCACCCACTACACTATTCTGGATTATACCCATGACTTTTAAGTTTTATTATGGTGCTGCCATCTGCCTCTATGGCATAAGAGCCAATCCTGTTCTAACTCCAAACATCCAACTGGCCGTTTCATTATCACTAAATGGGATTGATTTTCGGGGGATTCCTTCCTCCGAGTGTGTGGGGACATAGGCACAGACCCAACAGCTGGCAACATTGGCTTTCTTGGCATAGGTGTATGACATGCACAAAAAGGTGTTCACATACAATTCCCTCTTGGGCTGTGGGGGTACTCTGGCCTGAGTCCTCCCTCGGCTACATATTACAATTACACAAAAAAGCAAACTGCACATAATAGCGCGTAACACATTCATCTTGGATCGTCTTTATTTCTTCCGCCATTTTCTGCTGATGCGTCCACCTTCAGTTTTCTAGAATGTGTATGAAGGCAGGGTTATTTGTTTTGTTCGCTTGTGCTGGGGTCGTTGGATTCATATTCTTTGAGCTGAGACCAATGTTTCCATCGGCCAACCCCACCCATATCTATGCAGGCGCATGTGTATCCGCTAATTAGGACTTCAAATGGGCCAGACCAACGGGGAGCAAACCCCGTTCGTCCTGGCAGACATTTTACCATTACCTTTGCGCCTATTTGCGGGACCTCCCCCTGGTCTTCCAATTCCTTCTGTTCGTCCCTGCCTGCTTGCCGTTCCCTCACTTCTTTCCTCAATTCCTTAAGTTGCTTACTCAGTTGCTTACGTCGGATCCCCCAGTTATGATTCCTTCCGGCAGGCGCATTGCCTTGCCTTTCGTCACCTCATATGGAGTTAATCCCGTCACTCGGTTAGGAATAGGCCCTTTGTCTCAACAAGATTGTGGGTAGTAAATCCGCCCAAGCTTGTCCCGTCTCTTGGATGGCCTTTGCTAGGGCAGTTTTAAGTGTCCTGTTCATACGTTCTACCATCCCACAGCTTTGCGGGTGGAAGGGGATATGAAACTTCTGTCTGATACCCAACATAGCACACACCTCCTTCATTATTTGTCCGGTAAAATGGGTTCCCTGGTCGGAATAGATTTGGATAGGGACGCCCCAACGTGGGATTACTTCCTCTGCTAATATTCGGGCCACCGTGTTAGCGGTGCAGTTTCGCATGGCGAACTCTTCAACCCACCGCGTAAACTGATCTATTATTACTAGATAGTATTTCTTGCCCCTTGAGGGATGGTAAAAGTCCTGTGAAGTCTATCTGTATACACTCCCACGGCCCCCTTGGTCGTGGTTGGTGAGCCATTCTAACCTTAACAGCCTTTCCTGGGTTGTGCTGGGCACACGTGACACATTGCTGACAGTACTTAGCTACGTCCCGTCCCATTCCTAGCCACCACCAATCCCCAGTTATGTTTATGACATTCTGTCCGACATGACTGATGCCGTGGTGTAGTTCCATGAGCATTTGTCTAATACAAGCCGGGGCTATCCCCTTCCCATCTTTCCTCCTTGCGAAGTCGCCACCCTGGCTCCTTCCTTTTGTGCCCAATCTTTCTTTTCTTCATCACTTACATCGGCAGGTAATCTCACAATGTCTATATCTTCCCCGGTAATGATACTACATACAACTTCTTCCTGCACTTCTAAGGATATACTTGCTTCCTGTGCCGCTTTATCCACTGCTTCATTGCCCCGTTGGACATTGTTTACTACTTTCTGGTGAGCCTTAACCTTGATCACTGCTGCCTCTCCGGGTTTACTGGCGGCGTCTAATAGTAGTCTGATTCGGCCCTCGTGTTTGATAGCCTCCCCGCCCAAAGTGACAAACCCTCTCCTTGCCCAGGCAGTCATGTAGTCATGGACTACCCCGGAGGCATAGCGGCTATCCATATATATATTTGCCCGCCGGCCTTTGGCCAGTTGGAGGGCTTCAGTGAGTTCAGCTACTTGGGCCGACAGTCCTCCGTCTAACCTTCCCTTTCTGACAGTGTTTAGCGCTTCGTCTACCACCGCCCATCCTGTATGCGGGGTCCCCTGAATATATTTCCTGGACTCATCCACATACAGGATCAGCTCAGGGTGTTCAAGGGGAATCTCACTTATGTGTCCCGGTGAGTCCTCCCATTCCTGTGACTGGCACTCGTGAGGCTCACCCACAGATAAGAGGCCCTCTGCCGGGTTCTCCCCCGTGTCTCGTACAATTTTTACGGACCCATATAATGCGAATTGCTTCCTTTGTCGTAGGGCATTGTTTTTGTCCCCTGCGACAGTTGGTGTTCCAAGTACTGTACCGCCTTCAATCCGATCTGTGCTTTCTTGGGGTTTACCTTAAATCCTGCTTTCTTTAAGGCTTCTAGGGTTTCTATTAGAGCCCCCATGTGTCCTCTCTCGTCCTCTGAGGTAATCAACAGATCGTCCACATATTGGAGGATGGTACTTCGGTAGGGGGCTAAATCTACGGTCTCCAAGGCTCGACTCATAGTTCGGTGAAATATGGCCGGACTGTTGTGAAAATCCTGGGGCACTCGTGTCCAAGTGTACTGCCTATCCCCGACTGTGAATGCGAATTTATCTTGGGACTCCTGGGCTAATGGTATGGACCAAAATCCATTAGCTATATCTAAGACTGTGAATATTTTATGTTCTGGTTTCAGTCCATTAAATATGGTCGCTGTGCTTGCTACGATGGGGTTCTGGCGGGGAGTTACTTTATTTAACGCCGTATAGTCTTTGGTCAATCGGAATGACCCATCTGGTTTCTTTACGGGCCAGGTTGGCGAGTTCGTAATGCTTCCGGCTTCTCGAAGGACACCGCTCGGCAAGAGGTCCTGCACTATTTGTTTTATGGCCTCTCGGGTTTCAAGTTTAATGGGGTATTGCTTATGAGGAGTGTGTTCGGGCCCAGGAATGACCACTGGCTTGGTCTTTACCAGGCCACAATCCTGCTTTGATTGAACCCACACATCCCTCATTTGTTCGCATAATGGGCCGTAGTCTCCTGCTGTATCCCAATCTCTGGTGAGAAGTTGCACATTTCTGACCTTTGTGTGATTGTGCAAATTAGTCTGTTCCCCGTACGTCGTGATTTTGCATCCTCCCTTATTTCTCCAAACTATTCTCTTATTCTCTGGGCCTATTATTGCCCCTAACTGTTCCAGGAGGTCGATCCCCAATATGGTCCCTTCTGCATTTGGGCATACATAAAATTGTGCCGGGATCAGAATACCGGCTATCCAGTAGAATTACTTCACTTTGCTGGAAAATCCTCTCACGCCAGTTATATGGACTACATGTTTAGTTGTGGGTAAGGGAAAATCTATCATAGATACTGATGCTCCAGTATCCACTAACATATCACACTGTTAAGTGAATACGCGGATCCTCTCCCTGCCCCACGGGGGTCGCTGGCCTTCAGTCTCTTCCTAAGTCCCTCAGCGCTGTGATTAGCTGCTGTTGGTTCATCTCCTTTTACTCTAAGGCATGACTGACTCTTTTCTCCTTGGGCACCCAACATTTAACAGTGGCATGTCCCTTTTTCCTGCAATTGTCGCATCGGACGGTTGGTCTTTTGGGGCCCTTACAATCGGCGGCAAAATGACCCGTCTTGCCACAGTTGT
The DNA here is from genome assembly GCF_044704955.1 of Pristiophorus japonicus. Taxonomy (NCBI): domain Eukaryota; kingdom Metazoa; phylum Chordata; class Chondrichthyes; family Pristiophoridae; genus Pristiophorus; species Pristiophorus japonicus. Next base: position 173,509,381 of record NC_091981.1, read on the forward strand.
AGCATTCCCCTCGGCCCGCACTCTTGCTACGCTTAGCCGCGGCCACTTCTTGTTTTATTCCCCCAGAGTTAATGTGGCATGCCCACTGGACAGCTTGGTCATGGGTGTCCGCGACTACCACCCCCATTTTTAAGATCTTTTGATGGTCGGCCGAAAGGCAGTCCTTAAACATTTTCACGAAGACCGGGTCGTGTCTGTTCGGGGCCGCCTGTCCCGAGGATTCTTGGTATTGGAACCATAAGCTCTCTCCGTAGTCATTGACATTTTCTCCCTTTTTCTGGCGGGTCTGCATTATCAATCCCCAATTTGGAGTGCATGCTCCCATTAAGGCCTGTACAGCCTGGACGAACCCCGTTCTGACAGCATCCCGTTGTGCCCTTGTGGCACCCATGGCAGGTACCCATGTGCTGTCACTGTGAGGGGGTGCAAGCCCTGTCCACTGGTCCTTTGGACACTTAGCCCAAACTATTTGGTGGACATCTCGCTCATGCATATCGTGGGTCTCATACAATTCTTCTAGCTTTTGCCAAAATTCTACATTTCTCTTCCGTGGTTGTAGGCTCCCCAAATCTTGATTGATTCATTTGTTTTTCTGTGGGGGTGAAAGTGTAGTATTGATATCGGGGGTTCCCACCCTGTACGCCCTGGGTTTTACCCCAAGAGGGGCTGCCCTTTCTGTATTTACTGAATTTGACCCATCCATCTCTGTGGTCTCATCAAAGGGAGAAGCCGAGGCCGCTACTGCGGCAACATAAGTCGGAGGGAAGTCATAATCTGATCTCCCCCCACTTGCCGGTTTGATCATACCGCGCGCTCCATTTCTTGTTCTCGGCTTCTGTTTCCTTACTTTTCTCTACTAATTGTTTTGTTTTACTTTGTAACACACACAACTGATATACTAAAAGTACTCCGGCTTTCTTTGCCTTTCTGTTTCTGTTTCTCCCACCAAATCTTTTGCTCCTTGGGGACAGCCGAGGGATCCCACCCGTCTTCCAGACTGTGTGTGGCACTAACTATTACTATTTATCCATTCTTGGTCTCCACAGAACATACAAGATCAACTAGAAGACATGATGGAAGAAGCAAATGATGTGCAGGAAGCCTTGAGTCGCAGTTATGGAACGCCAGAGATTGATGATGATGATCTGGAAGCGGGTGAGGATGAAGTCCCCATAATTCATAACTACAAGTGACACAATCGGGTTACAATTTCCATTCAGTGTAGATGTCGGAGCTTAGTGTTGTAGTCCTATTTCCAAGCCATGCTTGAATCCAGCAAGGCTACGCAATGGCAGCGAAGCCTCACAAAATAAGCCTCTATGGGCCCAAGTTTCCACAAGAAAAAAAAACGGGCGCCCCTCCTAGTTGGGCGCCCGTTTTTCGCGCCTAAAAGGGCGCCTAAAAAAAAAAAATTGCGATTCTGGAGCGTTCTGCAGCTCCTTGTCTGCCTGGCGCGGCGTGCAGGGGGCGGAGCCTACACTTGCGCCGATTTTGTAAGTGGGAGGGGGTGGGTACTATTTAAATTAGTTTTTTTCCTGCCGGCAACGCTGCACGTGCGCGTTGGAGCGTTCGCGCATGCTCAGTGTGAAAAAAACATTGGCACTCGGCCATTTTTGTAGTTCTTTGTAGCTGTTTAGTTTTTTAACATTTTTTAATAAAAGTACATTGCCATCAGCACAGAGGCTTCTTGTAGCAGTGAGAAGGGTGCAGGAAGCCTCAAAGTTGAGGCAGTCGTTTCCCGACGACCTCCCCCTTTTGCCGTCGGGAAATGGCTCCTCAATTTCTGAGGCTTCCTGCAGCCTTCCCTCTTTCCCGCCAGCCGTCTGGAACGGCTCTTCCCCCCCCCCCCCCGTTCAGTCGGCTCTCTTTCTCTTCCCGCGTTCGGTCGGCTCCCTTCCCTTCCCTCCCCCCCCTTCCCCGCGTTCGTCAGCTCCCTTCCCTCCCTCTCCCCGCGTTCGTCGGCTCCCTTCCCTGCCCCCCCGGCCCGCGTTCGGTCGGCTCCCTCGTTTTGAGGCTTGCTGCACCATTCTCCCTGGCTGAAGCACTTTCACACAGGTAGGAAAATGGTTTATTTAATCTTTTCCTTGCTTATAAATGTTTATTCAGGTTGGATTTATTTGTATAATATTTGTATAAGTATAAATAAGGATTGATTGTAGAATTTAATGAGTTCCCTTTCTGCCCCCCCCCCCCCCCCCCCACCTCGTTCTGGATGCCTGATTTGTAACCTTCGCCTGATTTTTTTAATGTGTAGAACAGGTTTTTTCAGTTCTACAAAAATCTTCACTTGCTCCATTCTACTTTAGTTTGGAGTACATTTTCACTGTGGAAACTTTCAAATCAGGCGTCAGTAGCCGGACACGCCCCCTTTTGAAGAAAAAATTCTGTTCCAAAGTAGAACTGTTCTACCTGACTAGAACTGCAGGAAAAAAAAATGTGGAGAATTGCGAATTCTAAGATAGTCCGTTCTCCACCAGTTGCTCCTAAAAATCAGGCGCAAATCATGTGGAAACTTGGGCCCAATATGTCTGTGGTTGCAATGTTGTCACAAAATACTAGATACACATTTTTCACAATACCATTTGTCAGTTTTGAGCATCAGAACACACAATTATAATTTTGTTTGGTAGAACCGTAAGATATCGTGCAGAATGCAGTTGTTATAAACAACTTGCCTAGTTCAATTTCAGCAGGCTTATGCATGAGACAATTCTGCTTAAGTAAATTCTCCTGTAAGTTCTAGTAGTGAATTAACCTAAATACTACATATTGCATATGATTTTAATGGACTTGGTTCCCTTAATAAAAGTATAGTTATAAAGTTATTTTAAAGTTTAATCTGATTGCATTGTATTGGTGTATCGGCGTGTTGTGCCTTGATTCCGCACACGGTAGGCTCATAGTCTTTGCCCAGTTGTAGGCAGTTTTGTCTGACAGAATCGAAGGGAAAACTATTGCTTGAGTCACCGTGGGATGCTTGCATACTTCCTAGTGATTTGTTGCAGAGCATTGTAGGAAAGGATTTGGGTTGGAGGATGGGTCATATGCTTACCTCAACCAAAGATTAGTACATTGATTAGGTGGGTGTAAGAAAATGTACATTTATTTACTCTGCTACCTTGTTTTGTACATTCAGAGCTGGATGCACTGGGTGACGAGCTTCTAGCTGATGAGGATTCATCGTATCTAGATGACGCTGCATCTGCACCATCTATTCCTGAAGGTGTTCCCACTGACGCAAAAACCAACAAGGTATGTTTCATAATATCCTGTGTAAGCTACTATCTTCAAACATGTTCCCCTTCAGATTCAAGCATTTATGTAGTTGTAGGTATAGTTTTCTGAATATAGAGTGACTGTTGTTTTGTAGTATTGTTAGTCTGTCTTTTCATGTGACGTGTTGGCACCATAGATCCTTAGTTATAAAAGCTATTCCATCTGACCCCTTTTTCCCCCAATACTGTTAAGTGATATAAAAGCTGCCAATCTCTTCAGAATTTATGGTGGACAACAATGACCTGTTTGTAGCACTATAAGTACTTTTAAGAACTTCATACAACATGTAGTGCCTGTTATTTTGATAATAGTTGACATTCACCAACAACTCCCACTTTGCTCTTTTATTTCGCCATCTGAAAATTGCATTTGATACTGTTAGTCCTTTAGCCCACTTCGACTCGACACTTGTATGTTCTCCACATGGACAGTACTTAAGTACAGTCAGCAGTAAAGTGTTACTTTTTTTAAGCCAATGACCAATACTAAGATTTGTTTGTATTTTCAGGATGGTGTATTGGTGGACGAATTTGGCTTGCCTCAGATCCCTGCTACTTAACACATGTTTTCAAGCAAATTTGTAATTAAACGATTTTTTTTGTACGTATAATGTCATTTATTAAGAATATATTGTTTCAAAATCAAAAATTGGACTAATCATAACCTTGTTCACTACATTATGGAATGTGGCGTGAAAGAATCATACATGTAGACATCTTAATAATTACTGTAGGTGGGCTTTTTAAGTTTCTATTTAATTCCTTTAAATAATGTGCAAGAAATATCTTGTAGCATCTTGACTCATGGTATACTCCTTACAAGGCTGTGCACTTACAATGATTACTTGTACTCATAATATTTTACTCAGCAATGGATTCTAAGCATGATACAGGTTTGTGAAAAATATTGTATGGGATTCTATTGACCTAACTTGTACTTTAATAAACTTGCACTCTCAGCTCTGTAAATCTTTTTCTTTTTATTATTGTAATAAATAATTATTTCCAGATGATTGCAGCCTTCTAATTGATATCCATTTTGCAGTAATATGTAACTGAAGAATTTGCTCCTAACTGGCTTTGCTGAATTGAATGAAACTAGTAATTTGCATGAAATATTAAATTCAATTGGTGTGGTTGAAATAAATGTCCTTACCATTAACATGCCGGTTGGAATCCAAACAAATGCATAAGATGAAAGTCCTCTCTCCCAAGGGAATTTGTGAAATTAGTTTTGATAATAGCTATCTAATTCATAATAAGCACGTTGACAGCAATGCTTTTCATAGAATCATGGAATGCTACATTAGATCTGTGCTGTTGCTTTTCTTCATGAACCATCTACTCTAATTCGACTCGTGCTGGCTCTCTATATATTTGTATTTTTCAAGAGTTATGAACTGTGCTTCAAAAGTGGCTTTGTAAGAATTCTACATTCTTGCCACCTATGATTTTTATTCTAACCTTCCCTTTAATTCTTTGTGCGAAACAAAATGATCAGTGGCTGTGTAGTGGGTGCTGTTTTGAGGGGTAATTGGGCCTATTATTGGGTTAGAGCAGTTGCAGCTTGATTTTGCACCTGACTGTTATCTGACTGCCAAAATTGGAGAAATCTTCTATTTCCCAGCTCTGATGACTTTTGTCTTGATGAGCACATACTTTTATCAAAAAAGAACATATCGAAAAATTCCCAATTTTGTTTTACCTAAAATCACTAAAATGTGAACCCGTTATTGAAATAACAGACCTCAAAAATGTCACAATTTACAGTACCACTTTTCATTTGAAACTGAACTATTTGTTTCTCGTTTTATTACAGAATAGTTGGGCGCAAAGATTTCAGTGAATTTTGGTTCAGAGCTTTGATCTTTATTGACGGGTTGGAATGTGGTACAGAAACACGATCTTTAAATTCAGTTCAACATTTATTCATGTCTGAAACTAACCAAATCCTGACATTACTTCAAGAATAGCTTCTATTTATATAGTATCTTTTTAAAGTTTAAAAAAAAAACTCCACGTGGTGCTTCACAGCCATATGGATAACAGACACCCAGGTTCAGGGAAGCAGAAATTAGGAGAGGTTAGCAAGAACTTAGTGAGGACAGAGAGGTGGAGGGGATGGATTTAAGAAGAGGACCCAAACAGCTGAAGCCTTTGCTCCCATTGGTGGGACGAAGGGTGGGGTAGGGACTTGTGCATGAGGCCTGTAGTCAGATGAAGGGAGAATTTGGGGGAAATGTAGCAGATTGTAAAGAGGGGCAGAGCCATGGATGGATTTAAGGATGAAGTTTTAAACTTGAAAGGAATGAGTGACCATGATATGGTTGAATTTCAAATTCAGTTGGAGGGTGAGAAAGTTGGTTCTCAAACCAGTGTCCTAAACTTAAATAAAGGAGACTACAAAGGTATGAGGGCAGAGTTGGCTAAAGTGGACTGGGAAAATAGACTAAAGAATGGGACGGTCAATGATTGGTGGCAGACATTTAAGGAGATATTTCATAACTTGCAATAAAAATATATCCCAATGAAAAGGAAAGACTGTAAGAGAAGGGATAACCATCCGTGACTAACTAAGGAAATAAGAGAGGGTATCAAATTGAAAGCAAAGGCATACAATGTGACCAAGACTAGTGGGAGGCCAGAGGAATGGGAAATTTTTAAAAGCCAGCAGAGAATGATTTAAAAAAAAAAAATGATTGAGGGAAGATAGATTATGAAAGTAAACTAGCATGAAATATAAAAACAGAGTTTCTACGTGTACATAAAAGGAAAAGAGTGGCTAAAATAAATGTTGGTCCCCTGGAGGATGAGACTGGGGAAATGGCAGAGACATTGAACAAATATTTTGTATCGGTCTTCATGGTAGAAGGCACTAAAAACATCCCAATAGTGGATAATCAATGGACTATAGGGAGGGAATACAATCACTATTACTAATGAAGTAGTATTGTCTAAAATAATGGGACCAAAGGTGGACAAGTCCCCTGGACTGAAGCCTTACATCTGAGGGTCTTAAGAGAAGTGGCTGCAGAGATAGTGGATACATTGGTTGTAATCTACCATAATTCCCTGTATTCTGGGGTGGTCCCAGCAGATTGGGAAACCGCAAATGTAACACCCCTATTTTAAAAAAGGATGCAGACAAAAAGCAGGAAACTATAGACCAATTAGCCTAACATCTGTCATTGGGAAAATCCTGCCGTCCATTATTGAGGAAGCAGTAGTGGGACATTTGGAAAAGCATAATTCATTCAAGCAGAGTCAGCATGGCTTAATGAAAGGGAAATCATCTTTGACAAATTTGCTGGAGTTCTTTGAGGATGCAACGAACAGGGTGGATAAGGGGGAATCAGTGGATGTGGTATATTTGGATTTCCAGAAGGCATTTGATAAGGTGCCACATAAGAGGTTACTGCACAAGATAAAAGCTCATGGGATTGGGGATACTATATTAGCATTGATAGAAGATTGATTAACTAACAGAAAACAGAGTTGGGATAAATGGGTCATGTTCCGGTTGGCAAACAGTGACTAGTGGAGTGCCGCAGGGATCAGTGCTGGGTCCTCAACTATTTACAATCTATATTAATGACTTGGATGAAGGGACTGAGTGCAATGTAGCCAAGCTTGCTGATAACAAAGATGGGTGGGAAAGCAAATTGTGAAGAGGGCACACCCAATCTGCAAAGGGATATAGACAGGCTAAGTGGGCAAAAATTTGGCAGATGGAGTATAATGTGGGAAAATGTGAGTTTATCCACTTTGGCAGAAAAAATAGAAAAGCAAATTATAATTTAAATGGAGAAAAATTGCAAAATGCTGCAGTAGAGAGACCTGGGGGTCCTTGTGCATGAAACACAAAAAGTGAATATGCAGGTACAGCAAGTAATCAGGAAGGCAAATGGAACGTTGGCCTTTATTGCAAGGGGGATAGAGTATAAAAGCAGAGAAGTGCTGCTACAACTGTACAGGGTATTGGTGATGCCACACCTGGAGTACTGCGTACAGTTTTGGTCTTCATATTTAAGGAAGGATCTACTTGCATTGGAGGATGTCCAGAGAAGGTTCACTAGGTTGATTCCGGAGATGAGGGGGTTGACTTACGAGGGTAGGTTGGGCCTATACACATTGGAGTTCAGAAGAATGAGAAGTGATCTTATTGAAACTTATAAGATAATGAGGGGGCTCGACAAGGTGGATGCAAAGAGGATATTTCCACTTCGGGGGTGGGGGGGGGAAACTAAAACCAGGGAACATAGTCTTAAAATAAGGGGCCACCCATTTAAAACTCAGATGAAGAGAAATTTCTTAGGGTTATAAATCTATGGAATTCACTGCCCCATTGGTCATTGGTTATATTTAAGGCGGAGATATAGATTTTTGAACGATAAGGGAGTAAAGGATTATGGGGAGCAGGCAGGGAAGTGAAGCTGAGTCCATGATCAGATCAGCCATGATCTTATTGAATGGCGGAGCAGGCTCGAGGGGCCAAATGGCCTACTCCTGCCTCTATTTCTTAAACTTAAAATTGGGGGAATGGGGAGCCATGTGGCTCAGCAAGGATAGCGGTGATGGTCAAGTGAGACTTGGTGCCTGACCAAATATGTGCAGCAGAGTTTTGAACAAGTTGGAGTGGAAGTTTATGGAGGGCACAGGATGGAAGGGCCAGCAAGGAGAGCATTGGTGTAGTCAAGTTTGGTGGTGAATAAAGGTTTAAGTGGCACAGGAGGGCCAAGTTGCAGGGGGAGAAGTAAGTAGTCTTTGTGATTGATATGTTATGGGGTTTAAACCCTAGTTAAGGTGAAATAGGACACCGGTTGGGAAGAGTCTGGGAAGGGGCTGAAGAACACTTATCTTCCCAATTACAATTGGAGGAAGTTATAACTCATCCAAGACTGGATGTCAGGCAAACAGTCTGACTGTACTGAGATAGTTGGAGGGGTAGAACTGGTGTACATTGGCTGCTGGCTCCCTGTCTGGATGAAATTGCTGAGGACAGCATGTAGATGAAGGGGCTGATGGATAGATCCTTCGGGAACTCCAAAGTTGATGCAGATACTCGAGCTACATGTTGATATGTAGGAATGGAATAATTCAAGGTCAGACCCACAGTACTTGACAACAGAAGAGAGGTGTTGGTGGAGGATGACGTACCATGGAGATTTGGAAGGGATAAAGCACTGGTCACAATCACAGAGGGAGGTCATTAGTGATTTGGTTAAGGCTATTGTGTTGCAAATGCTGGGCTGTAGGGATTCAAACGGAGTTGGGGTAAGGATAGGCATTAAGGTGACCTAAAGAGAGGATTGGTATGTTGACATGTCAGTAATTAGGAAGGATCGAAGGGTCAACGGTGAGTTGCATAAGAGTGGTGAGTGGTTTTGAGGGGGAGGGTGGTTGGGGGGAGTCTGAGAAAACATCAAATGAAAGTGTTGCAGCAATGTGTGCTGGGCGGTGGTGTTTTTGAAGCGAGAATCCCTGTGTTGTAAGCTCAGTACTATCTACATTACTTTCTAGATATAGGAAGACTGCTATATTGTATTGAGTACTGGACATATATCTGCCATTAAACTGGCTTGACAGACTTGTCCAAGTACTCCTGCCTTCAAGAATTTGGCTGCATAAAATCCCTTAAGTTTGACAGTCGTGGTATCCTGTGTATTGTAACTGTATTGCAAAATTCCTCACACCTCATTTGGGTGGGTGACAAACCTGTATATCTGCAAATTTGTTTCATCCAACCTAATTTTAAAGTAATGCCCCCTGGCTTTTGAACCCTTTATTAAAGTAAACAATCTGCCTGTGTTAACTTTGTCAATTCATCATAATCATAATTCAATTAGGTCAGTTTTTTCCCCTGAAAGAAAACAATCCCAACATTTGAAACCTTTCCTCAAAACTCCTGCCCACCCAACTACACTCTGTCCCCCATACTAGCTGGCATTATCAATGGTTCCCTCTCCTCTGATAGTATTCTTCTCTGATAGTATTCTTCTCTACTGGAAATGGTCATTATTGCTTGACACTTCTGCCCCATCTCCATCCTCTCTAAGGTCCTTGAATGTGTTGTCTCCAAGGTTCATGCTATCTATTATAACTCCTTATTCAAATCCCTCAAGTAAACATCTTTGCTCACAACTCAAAATGGCTTTCACAAAAGTCACAAATTATATATTTTTTTATTGTTCCAGGATGTGGGTGTCGCTGGGAGGCCAGCATTTATTGGCCATCTCTAATTGCCCTCGAAGGTGGTGGTGAGCCACCACTTTGAACTGCTGCAGTCCTTGTAGTGAGGGTACTCCCACAGTGCTGTTAGGGAGTTCCAGGATTTTGACCCAGCAACGGTGATATAGTTCCAAGTCGGGATGGTGTGTAACTTGGAGGGTAATTTGCAGGTGATGGTGCTCCCATGTACCTGCTGCCCTTGTCTTTCTAGGTGGTAGAGATCGTGGGTTTGAGAGGTGCTGCCGAAGATGCCATGGTGAGTTGCAGTGCATTTTGTAGATGGTACAGACTGCAGACACAGTGCGCCGATGGTGGAGGGTGTGAATGTTTAAGGTGGTGGACTTGATTGGCACCCATCCACTGGATGGTGTCGAGCTTCTTAAGTGTTGTTGGAGTTGCATTTATCCAAGTAGAGAGTATTCCATCACATTCCTGACTTGTGCCTTATAGATGGTGGAAAGGCTTTGGGGAGTCAGGAGGTGAGACATTCGCCGCAGAATACCCAGCCTCTGACCTGCTTATAGCCACCATATTTATGTGGCTGGTCCAGTTAAGTTTCTGGTTAGTGATGGCCCCCCCCAACCAGGATGTTGATGATGGGGGATTCGGTAATGCCATTGAATACCAAGGGACGCTGGTTAGACTCTTGCTTGTTGGAGATGATCATTGCCTGGCACTTGTGTGGCGTGAATGTTACTTGCCACTTATTAGCCCAAGTCTTGCTGCATGTGGGCATGTACAGCTTGATTATCTGAGGAGTTGCAAATGGAACTGAACAATGATTGTGTTATGCTTCTTGAGTGTTGGAGCTGCACTCATCCAAGCAAGTGGAGAGTATTCCATCACATTCCTGACCTGTGCCGTGTACATGATGGAAAGACTTTTGGGAGTAAGGAGGTGAGACACTTGCCGCAAAATACCAAGCCTCTAACCGGCTCTTATTGCCACAGTATTTATATGGTTGGTCCAATTAAGCTTTTGGTCAATGGTTACCTCCAGGATGTTGATGGTGGGGGATTTAGCTATGGTAATGTCATGGGGTGGTGGTTAGTCTCTCTTGTTGGAGATGATCACTACCTGGCACTTGGGCGCAAATATTACTTGCCACTTACCAGCCCAAGCCTGACTGTCGATAACATCTTCCATCACTTTGCTGATGATTGAGAGTAGTCTGATGGGGCAGTAATTGGTCGATTGGATTTGTCCTGATTTTTGTGGACAGGACATTTTTGGGCAGTTTTTCACATTGTCGGGTAGATGCCAGTGTTGCAGTTTGGCTAGAGGCGTGGCTAATTCTGGAGAACAAGTCTTCAGCACTACAGTTGGGATGTTGTCAGGGCCCATATAGCCTTTCTGTATCCAGTGCGCCTAGCCGCTTCTTGATATCGTGTGGAATAAATCGAATTTGCTGAAGACTGGCTTCTGTGATGGTGGGGACCTCAACAGGAGGCCGATATGGATCATTCGCTCTGGACTTCTGGCTGAAGATGGTTACAAACGCTTCAACCTTGTCTTTTGCACTTGCGTGCTGGGCTCTGCCATCATTGAGAATGGGAATATTCATGGAGCCTCCTCCTCCCGTTAGTTTTTTAATTGTCCATCATTCATGATTGGATGTGGCAGGACTGCAGAGCTTTGATCTGATCCAATTGATGTAGGATCACTTAGTTCTGTTTATAGCATGTGGCTTCCGCTGTTTAGCATGCCTGTGGTCCTGTGTTGCAGCTTCCCCAGGTTGGCACCTCATTTTTAGGTACGCCTGGTGCTGCTCCTGGCATGCTCTTCTACAGTCCTCATTGAACCAGGGTTGATGGTAATGGTAGAGTGAGGGATATGCCGGGCCATGAGGTTACAGATTGTGGTAGAATACAATTCTGCTGCTGCTGATGGCCTGTCGTGGCTCATGGATAACCAGTTTTGAGCTGCTTGCTCTGTTCTGAATATATCCCATTTAGCACGGTGATAGTGCCACACAACACGATGGAGGGTGTCTTTAGTGTGAAGACGAGACTTCGTCTCCAGAATGACTGCAGTGGTCACTGCTATCAATACTGTCATGTACAGATGCATCTGCCACAAGTAGATTGGTGAGCACTAGGTTTTTCCCTCGTGTTGGTTCTCTCACCACCTGCCGCAGGCCCAGTCTGGCAGCTATGTCCTTTAGGATTCGGCCCGCTCGATTAGTAATGGTACTGCCGAGCCACTCTTGATGGATATTGAAGTCCTCCACCCAGAGTTCTGTGCCCTTACTACTTTGTGCTTCTTCCATGTGGTGTTCAACATGGAAGTATACTGATTCATCAGCTGAGGGAGGGCGGTCAGTGGTAATCAGCAGGAGGTTTCCTTGCCCATGCTTGACCTGAAGCCATGAGACTTCATGGGGTCCGGAGTCAATATTGAGGACTCCCATGGCCACTCCCTCCTGACTATATCCCACTGTGCCTCCATCTCTGGTGGGTATGTCTTGCAGGTGGGACAGGACATACCTAGGGATGGTGATTGAGGAGTCTGGGACATTGGCTGAAAGGTATGATTCTGAGAGTATGATTGTCAGGCTGTTGCTTGACTAGTCTGTGGGACAGCTCTCCCAATTTTGGCACAAGTCCCCAGATGTTAGTGAGAAGGACTTTGTGTGGTCAACTGGGCTGGGTGTGCTGTTGTCATGTCCGAAGTCAGTGCCGAGGTCAATGCCAGGTGGTGCGTCCAGTTTTATTCTTTTTCTTGTAGCAGTTTGTTACAACTCAGTGGCTTGCTAAGCCTATTCAGAGGGCAGTTAAGAGTCAACCACATTGCTGTGGGTCTGGTGTTACATGTCGGCAGATTTATTTCCCTAAAGGACATTAGTGAACCAGATGGGTTTTTATGACAATCCGATACTCTCATGGTCACCATTACTGATACCTTACTAGCTTTTTATTCATGATTTATTTAATTAACTACATTTAAATTCCACAGCTGCTGTGGTGGGATTTGAACTGATGTCTCTGGATTATTAGTCCAGGCCTCTGGATTACTAATCCTGTAATTTAACCACTATGCTACCGTTTCCAATTTACTCAGTACATTATCACTTCTCAGCCTCCTCGAATCTGCAGTGTTAGACACAGTTGGCCACACCACCTTTCTCCAAAAGCTCTTCTGTTGCCCAGGGCCTTGGGACTGTTCTTGTGTACTTCCATTCTGACCTTTCTGGATGTAGCCAAAGCATCTTCAGCAAAGTTTTCTCTGCCAACTGTGGCTCAGTTGGTAGCACCCTCGCCTCTGAATCAGAAGGTTGTGGGATGTCCGGTCTCTTTTAACCCTTACGATCACCTCTGGAATTCCCCAAGGATTTATCTTCCTTATCTATATTCTGCCACTGGCAACGTCATTTGTATTCATGCGGTCAGCTTCCACATAGAAACATAGAAAATAGGTGCAGGAGTAGGCCATTCGGCCCCTCGAGCCTGCACTGCCATTCAATGAGTTCATTGCTGAATGTGCAACTTCAGTACCCCATTCCTGCTTTCTTGCCATACCCCTTGATCCCCCCCCTAGTAGTAAGGACTATATCTAACTCCTTTTTGAATATATTTAGTGAATTGGCCTCAACAACTTTCTGTAGTAGAGAATTCCACAGGTTCACCACTTTCTGGGTGAAGAAGTTTCTCCTCATCTCGGTCCTAAATGGCTTACCCCTTATCCTTAGACTGTGACCCATGGTTCTGGACTTTCCCAACATTGGGAACATTCTTCCTGCATCTAACCTGTCTAAACACGTCAGAATTTTAAACGTTGCTATGAGATCCCCTCTCATTCTTCTGAACTCCAGTGAATACAAGCCCAGTTGATCCAGTCTTTCTTGATGGGTCAGTCCCGCGAATCAGTCTGGTGAACCTTCACTGCACTCCCTCAATAGCAAGAATGTCCTTCCTCATGTTAGGAGACCAAAACTGTACACAACACTCCAGGTGTGGCCTCACCAAGGCCCTGTACAACTAGTAACACCTCCCTGCCCCTGCACGCAAATCCCCTCGCTATGAAGGCCAACATGCCATTTGCTTTCTTCACCGCCTGCTGTACCTGCATGCCAACCTTCAATGACTGATGTACCATGACACCCAGGTCTCGTTGCACCTCCCCTTTTCCTAATCTGTCACCATTCATTTAATAGTCTGTCTCTCTGTTTTTACCACCAAAGTGGATAACCTCACATTTATCCACATTATACTTCATCTGCCATGCATTTGCCCACTCTTAACCTATCCAAGTCACTCTGCAGCCTCATAGCATCCTCCTCGCAGCTCACACTGCCACCCAACTTAGTGTCATCTGCAAATTGAGAGATACTACATTTAATCCCCTCGTCTAAATCATTAATGTACAATGTAAACAGCTGGGGCCCCAGCACAGAACCTTGCGGTACCCCACTAGTCACTGCCTGCCATTCTGAAAAGTACCCATTTACTCCTACTCTTTGCTTCCTGTCTGACAACCAGTTCTCAATCCACATCAGCACACTACCCCCAATCCCATGTGATTTAACTTTGTACATTAATCTCTTGTGTGGGACCTTGTCGAAAGCCTTCTAAAAGTCCAAATACACATCAACTGGTTCTCCCTTGTCCACTCTGCTAGAAACATAGAAAATAGGTGCAGGAGCAGGCCATTCAGACCTTCTAGCCTGCACCGCCATTCAATGAGTTCATGGCTGAACATGAAACTTCAGTACCCCCTTCCTGCTTTCACGCCATACCCCTTGATCCCCCGAGTAGTAAGGACTTCATCTAACTCCCTTTTGAATATATTTAGTGAATTGGCCTCAACTACTTTCTGTGGTAGAGAATTCCACAGGTTCACCACTCTCTGGGTGAAGAAGTTTCTCCTCATCTCTGTCCTAAATGGCTTACCCCTTATCCTTAGACTGTGACCCCTGGTTCTGGACTTCCCCAACATTGGGAACATTCTTCCTGCATCCAACCTGTCCAAACCCGTCAGAATTTTAAACGTTTCTATGAGGTCCCCGCTCACTCTTCTGAACTCCAGTGAATACAAGCCCAGTTGATCCAGTCTTTCTTGATCGGTCAGTCCCACCATCCCGGGAATCAGTCTGGTGAATCTTCGCTGCACTCCCTCAATAGCATGAATGTCCTTCCTCAAGTTAGGAGACCAAAACTGTAAACAATACTCCAGGTGTGGCCTCACCAAGGCCCTGTACAACTGTAGCAACACCTCCCTGCCCCTGTACTCAAATTCCCTCGCTATGAAGGCCAACATGCCATTTGCTTTCTTAACCGCCTGCTGTACCTGCATGCCAACTTTCAATGACTGATGTACCATGACACCCAGGTCTCGTTGCACCTTCCCTTTTCCTAATCTGTCACCATTCAGATAATAGTCTGTCTCTCTGTTTTTACCACCAAAGTGGATAACCTCCCATTTATCCACATTATACTTCATCTGCTATGCATTTGCCCACTCACCTAACCTATCCAAGTCACTCTGCAGTCTCATAGCATCCTCCTCGCAGCTCACACTGCCACCCAACTTAGTGTCATCCGCAAATTTGGAGATACTGCATTTAATCCCCTCGTCTAAATCGTTAATGTACAATGTAAACAGCTGGGGCCCCAGCACAGAACCTTGCGGTACCCCACTAGTCACTGCCTGCCATTCTGAAAAGTACCCATTTACTCCTACTCTTCACTTCCTGTCTGCCAACCAGTTCTCAATCCACGTCAGCACACTACCCCCAATCCCATGAGCTTTAACTTTGCACATTAATCTCCTGTGTGAGACCTTGTCGAAAGCCTTCTGAAAGTCCAAATATACCACATCAACTGGTTCTCCTTTGTCCACTTTACTGGAAACATCCTCAAAAAATTCCAGAAGATTTGTCAAGCATAATCTCCCTTTCACAAATTCATGCTGACTTGGACCTATCATGTCACCATTTTCCAAATGCGCTGCTATGACATCCTTAATAATTGATTCCATCATTTTTCCCACTACTGAGGTCAGGCTGACCGGTCTATAATTCCCTGCTTTCTCTCTCCTTTTTTAAAAAGTGGGGTTACATTGGCTACCCTCCACTCGATAGGAACTGATCCAGAGTCAATGGAATGTTGGAAAATGACTGTCAATGCATCCGCTATTTCCAAGGCCACCTCCTTAAGTACTCTGGGATGCAGTCCATCAGGCCCTGGGGATTTATCGGCCTTCAATCCCATCAATTTCCCCAACACAATTTCCCGCCTAATAAGGATTTCCCTCAGTTCCTCCTTCTTACTAGACCCTCTGACTCCTTTTATATCCGGAAGGTTGTTTGTGTCCTCCTTCGTGAATACCGAACCAAAGTACTTGTTCAATTGGTCTGCCATTTCTTTGTTCCCCGTTATGACTTCCCCTGATTCTGACTGCAGGGGACCTACGTTTGTCTTTACTAACCTTTTTCTCTTTACATATCTATAGAAACTTTTGCAATCCGTCTTAATGTTCCCTGCAAGCTTCCTCTCGTACTCTATTTTCCCTGCCCTAATCAAACCCTTTGTCCTCCTCTGCTGAGTTCTAAATTTCTCCCAGTCCCTGGGTTTGCTGCTATTTCTGGCCAATTTGTATGCCACTTCCTTGGCTTTAATACTATCCCTGATTTCCCTTGATAGCCACGGTTGAGCCACCTTCTCTTTTTTTTAATTTTTACGACAGACGGGGATGTACAATTGTTGTAGTTCATCCATGCGGTCTCTAAATGTCTGCCATTGCCCATCCACAGTCAACCCCTTAAGTATCATTCGCCAATCTATCCTAGCCAATTCACGCCTCATACCTTCAAAGTTACCCTTCTTTAAGTTCTGGACCATGGTCTCTGAATTAACTTTCATTCTCCATCCTAATGTAGAATTCCACCATATTATGGTCACTGTGCGAGGCCCCTTGGGGAAAAATGAGATTGCTTATTAATCCCCTCTCATTACACAATATTCAGTCTAAGATGGCCTCCTCGACATATTGGTCTAGAAAACCATCCCTTATGCACTCCAGGAAATCCTCCTCCACCATATTGTTTCCAGTTTGGTTAGCCCAATCTATATGCATATTAAAGTCACCCATGATAACTGCTGCACCTTTATTGCATGCACCCCTAATTTCCTGTTTGATGCCCTCCCCAACATCACTACTACTGTTTGGAGGTCTGTACACAACTCCCACTAATTTTTTTTTCCCTTTGGTGTGCAGCAGCTTGTATGCTTATGCCCCCGGCTCTAATTCTCTGTTACCTACCTTGGCCCTCAACTGCATCTACCTTATCAGACTGCTTCTCCAACACCTAGTCCTGAATGAGTCATAGTTCCGTCGAGCTCAACACACTGAAGACTGTAGCCATCAACTTTGACATCTACCATAAACTCCATTAACTTGCCACTGATTCCATTCTTTCCCCGGCCAGTTTCCAGCTGAACCAGACTGTTCAAAACCTTGGCACCCTGAACTGAGTTTCAGATTTCATATTCTGTCCATCACAAAAAACCCTACCTCTGCAATAATGCCTGGCCCCTTCGCTGCTGAAACCCTAATCCATGCCTTCATCACTTCCTTCTCAGCCACTTAGTGTTCTTATCATGTTATGAGTTATTGGCCTTGGAGGAATTTGACTTTTATATTGAGATGTTGCTATTACGGTAAATTCAGTACACAAGGGGTTAAATCCATACAACAGACAAACTAGGAATGTTCATTCGAGTCATTTGCTGAAGAGCCTGATAGAATTGTTTCTTGCATACTAGATCAGTTTGAGACAATGAGGTTTGCTAGCACATTCTAATGACAAACAAATTATGTTTAGCACTGTGGGAGGTGCCTTAGATTGAATGGGCAGTGTGGTTGCCGAGGGACTTGCACCCTACAGAAGTTTATATTGGCTAATCAACTAGCCAATCCTTGATACAGATCTAGGGCGGTGGGTCAGAGATCTCGACTTTGGCTTCCTATGGCAATCAGCAGAAGTTTTGGTTTAGAAACAATTAGAGGTGGAG
The DNA here is from genome assembly GCF_044704955.1 of Pristiophorus japonicus. Lineage (NCBI taxonomy): Eukaryota > Metazoa > Chordata > Chondrichthyes > Pristiophoridae > Pristiophorus > Pristiophorus japonicus. The sequence continues at coordinate 173,526,896 of NC_091981.1, forward strand.
AGCTTTCTGCAACTAAGGTTAGCACAGTGAAAGCTAAGCCTACATCAGGAGCTAAGTTTATAATTTGTTCATTTTTTTTAAGTTATGAGGAGTGACAGGAATTGTATTGAATTTCACTGGAAATTATTCTGTTCTGGCATATATTACAATTGGCCTCATCTTAGTAAAGTATTGCCCAGCCTGCTTTCCATGAGATAAGAGAAACGCATGTGGGGGGCACATGAGATTAGAGAATGTAGTACACACAACGAGAGGCCTCATTGTTATGGACCCTGGGTAATGCTATTGTAGAAAAAAAACTTGCATTTACATACCGCCTTTCAGGATGTCCCAAAGCACATTACAGCCAATCAAGTACTTTTTGAAGTATAATCCAGTTGTAATGTAGGAAACACGGCAGCCAATTTGCACACATCAAGGTTCCACAAACATAAATGTGATGATGACCAGATTTTTATTTTAGTGATGTTGGTTGAAGGATAAATATTGGCCAGGACAATCGGAGTGAACTCCCCTGCTGCTCTTTGAAATAGTGCCATGGATCTTTTACATCTGCCCTCTCATGTGGATATAAAAGATATGAGTATTGGGTAGTAAAGATAAACTCTTGGTCATAAAGGACTGGCGATGCTGAACCAGAAAGAATATGTAGAGCAGACCTGAAATTTGTAATACAGGTGCAGCATCCCGAATCCGGAACCCTTGGGACCGAGACTGTTCCGGATTTTGCGTTTTGCTGAATTTTGGAACGTCTTCCTGACATCACGAATCCAGAAACACCCGAGCCTAGGTTCAGGTATTTCTGAATTTTGGAACATCGGGGGGGGTGTTCGCCGGGTGATGAGGTCATCGGCTGGGGGCCCGCTGCTGGGAAAGAATTCGGGCGAGGCCTGCCGAAAAGCTGGTCGGGTGGCCCCAGCCCGGAGGAGGTGTTCGGGCAGGCCGGCGAGGAGGCCTCGAGGTAAGGGCAGTGGCGGCGAGGCGAGGCTCGAGGTAAGGGCAGTGGCGGCGTGGTGAGGGACGGGGAGGCCCGAGGTCAGGCAGCGGTGGGACCGTAGGATCGGCAGATCTAGATTCCGGAACATTTTGCGGATTCCGGATGACCCTGCCACCAATCAGTCTGGATTCCGGAACTCTAGATTTTGGATGCTCAACCTATAGTTATCCTTGTTGACCTCCCATCCTACACTCACCATACACTCCAGCTTTTCTAGAACTTTCCACTGAGTCCTGTACTAAGTCCCACTCGCCCATCTCCTCTGCCCTACATTGGCTGTTTGTCCCCCCTCATAAATTTAAAATCCTGATCTTTTAATCCCAGTGGCGCCTCTCCCCATCCTATCTCCAGATTGAGGGGGGTGATCTATTAAGGTATTTAAAAAGATAAAGGGATTTGATGGGGTAAATATAGAGAATCTATTTCCTCTGATAAGGGAAATCTACAAGAGAGTATTCACTGGAGTTCAGAAGAATGAGGGGGACCTCATAGAAACGTTTAAAATTCTGACGGGGTTAGACAGGTTAGATGCAGGAAGAATGTTCCCAATGTTGGGGAAGTCCAGAACCAGGGGTCACAGTCGAAGGATAAGGGGTAAGCCATTTAGGACCGAGATGAGGAGAAACTTCTTCACCCAGAGAGTGGTGAACCTGTGGAATTCTCTACCACAGAAAGTTGTTGAGGCCAATTCACTAAATATATTCAAAAAGGAGTTAGATGAAGTCCTTACTACTAGGGGGATCAAGGGATATGGCGCGAAAGCAGGAATGGGGTACTGAAGTTGCATGTTCAGCCATGAACTCATTGAATGGCGGTGCAGGCTAGAAGGGCCGAATGGCCTACTCCACCTATTTTCTATGTTAATCTTAAAATTAGAGCTAGGCCATTTGGGAGCAAAATCAGGAAGCAGCTTTTCACACACTGGGTAGTGGAAATTAGGAACTCACTCCTCCAAAAAACTGGATGTTGGGTCAGTTGGAATTTTCAAGAGTGAGATAGATTTTTTTTTAGGTAAGGGTATCAAGGGATATAAAACAAAGACGGGTAAATGGAGTTGCGGAAAAGATCAGTCATGATCTAATTGGATGATGGAACAGCCTCAAGGGGATGAATGGCCTACTTCTGTCCTATGTTAAAGATTCTATATAAATAGAAAGAACTTGCATTTATATAGTACCTTTTGCATCCTCAGGATATCCCAAAGTGCATCATAGTCAATGAAATATTTTGAAAGTGTTATCACTGTTGCAATGCAGGTGAATAGTAAAGTCCTACCAACAACAGTTGGAGAAATGGCTGGATGATCAGTGTTGCTTGAGAGATAAATCTTGCTTGGATACCTGGCGGTACCCCCCTGCTGTTGTTCAAACAATTTTAAGGAATCTTTTACATCCACCTGAAAGGGCAGTCAGAGTAACATAGAAATTTACAGCACAGAAGGAGGCTATTTCGGCCCGTCGTGTCCGTGCCGGCCGACAAAGAGCTGCACGGCCCTCGGGCAGCAGGCCTGAAGGTTACATATAAACCTATGAACCATGGCGGAAAGGTAAAGAGCACCCAGCCCAACGAGTCCCTGCCCCAGCTAACTTCGACACCCCTTACACTGAAACATTCTGCACTCCATCCCAACTGGAGCCATGTGATCTCCTGGGAGATGCAAAAACCCAGGCCAATTGGGGGAAAAGAAATCTGAGAAAATTCCTCTCCGACCCATCCAGGCGATCGAAACTAGTCCAGGAGATCACCCTGGCCGTATTCGATTCCCTGCAGTACTTGCCATCGTATCTGCGCCAGCCAACAAGAGGTTATCCAGCCTAATCCCAATTACCAGCTCTTGGTCTGTAACCCTGCAGGTTACAGCACTTTAAGTGCCCACCCAAGCACCTTTTAAATGTAGTGATGGTTTCTGCATCCACCACCCTTCCAGGCAGTGAGTTATAGACCCCGACAATCCTCTGCGTGAAGAAGCCCCCCGCCTCAACTCCCCTCTGAACCTTCCACCAACTACCTTAAAACTATGCCCCCTCGTAATTGACCCCTCCTTTAATGGAAATAGGCCCTTGCTATCCACTATGTCCAGGCCTTCAAAGTTTTGTACACCTCAATGAGGTCTCCTCTCAATCTCCTCTGTTCCAATGAGAACAAATCCAGCTTATCCAAACTGGCCTCATAGCTAAGATTCTCCATTCCAGGCAGCATCCTCGTAAATCTCCTCTGCACCCTCTCCAGTGCAGTCACGTCCTTCCTATAATATGGCGACCAGAACTGCACACAATATTCCAGCTGTGTGGCCTAACCAGAGTATTATATAATTTAAGCATAACCTCCCTCCTCTTGTATTCTATTTCTTGGCCAATAAAGGCAAGCATTCCATATGCCTTCTTAACCACCTTATCTACCTGGCCTGCTACTTTCAGGGATCTGTGGACAAGCATTCCAACATCTCTGGGACAGCCTCAGTTTAATATCTCATCCAAGTAGTGGCACCTTTGATCGTGCAGTGATGTTCAGTGCTGCACTGAAGTCCTTGAGTGGGATTGGATTCCATGACCCTTTGACTCGAGCAAAAGGGCTACCACTGAGCCAAGGCTGGTCATTTTTGTTAAATTCCTGACACCTGGATTATCTTTGCCTCTTGCATCTATACCTTCTCGAGTGCAATTATATTCTGCCTTGTGATCAGGTGACCACAACTGTCTTCAGTATTCTAGATAAGACCTGAACAATGCATCATACATTGAAAATATAATCTCTTTTGGTTTTCATGGTATCCCTCTGCTAATGCAATCAAGTTTTGCTGTTTTTATCACAACCTGTCATACACGTATCCACTATAACCCACTATAACCCATAGAATCAAATACTCCCGATTCTGGTTCCTTACTCTGATATGAGGTTTACATTAATGTATGTCAATCATTTAATGGAACTGGGGCCTGACTTTTTCAAGGTAGGGTAATTTGAAATGAGTTGGAATTGCACGGAAAATAATGAATTCAACTTTGAGTTTTTTTAAATAAAAATACAACAAATTTGAAGTTTAGAGGTTGATCACTTTGCCAGTAAACCTGGACTGTTAGAAATTATTTTTCATCTTCATATCATACTTAAATGATTAATGTTCTGTGATAAAATCCCCTCCACACACACATATCCAATAATCAAATTAATTTCTAGTTTAAATGAAGTGTTTACCAGGAAAATTCATTAAACTGATGGAAAATGTTATTGATCTACAGAATAACTTCTAACACTGAGTAAAACACTTTAGTCACCCCTATTAAAACAAGTGCATTAATAATTTAAAAATCGCTAATATTCAGGGAATTCATCTGTAAAAGAAATAGCTTATATCAATCAGTATAAGTTTCAACATGAATCCACAGTGACATAGTCGATACAATTTTTTCACATTTGTTGGAGCTTACTACTACTTCTGCAAAGTTCCCTGTCCAGCAAGCCTGCTAAGAATTGATAAGATTCATGTGAGCAAGTTGTGAGTAAAAGTCAAATGCTTTTGCTTCTTAAACTGCTGCACCATCACCAAGCCTGGCATGGGACAGAGCAGTGCCCTCAAAGTGTGCTGTGCCTGTCCACACCCAGGTGTGTTGGAGTTTTCAGTCCTGGGCCATGTGATTGGCCCATTGGAGAGCAATAGTCAAAAGGCTTGAAGGGCCAAAGATCTGCTGAGCAAATATAAAAAATCTTAAACTTATCTTCTGGGGTACTCTTTGGTCTGTTTCCAGGCCTCTCAAACACTCTGGTTTGAGGGGAATTCTTGATACAAGCCTAATGCCAGCTTTGTGGAGTGCCCTGCATCTGAGTGCCCCATGGCTTGGCAAAAGAGGTAGGAGGCCAGTAATGTGCCTCAGTTACATACCAGTGATGAGGCTTCTAAGGAAACCCCAGAAATCCCTAGGGCAATGACTCATTCAGCTGGGTCTCGGGCCACTTTTTTCTGACCTTTGCATCTGGAGAATAGGTATAATTGTGTCCAAGTTATCACATGCACTAATTATTTAACATTTTATTTATCGTAGAATTATAGAATGATATAGCACAGAAGGGGGCAATTCGGCCCATCATCCTTGTGCTAGCTTTTTGGTAAACCTGTCCAATTAGTCCCACTTCCTTGCTCTTTCCTTAAAGCCATGCAAATTTTTCCATGAAGTATTTATCCAATTTCCTTTTTGGATGTTATTATTGAATCTGCTTCCACCACCCTTTCAGGCAATGCATTCCAGATCATAACTCGCCGCATGTGGCGCTAATACCGACCACAGTGGAACACCACTGCATGCTTCCCCTCCAGTCTGAAAAACAACCGTTCACCACTACACTCTGCTTTCTGTTCCTTAGCCAATTTCATATCCACGCAGCCACTGCACCCTTCAATATTGCTAACAAATCTATTATATGGTGCTTTATCAAACACCTTTTGAAAGACAATATGCAAATCAACCGCACTACCCTCTCTGTTACTTCATCAAAGACCTCGATCAAGTTAATCAAACACGATTTGCCTTTAATAAATTTGTGCTGATTTTATTTATTAACCCATATTTTTTCAAGTGCCAATTAATTTTATCCTGGATTAATGTCTATATTTTTATATGTACAAAAATTGATGATTGCAAAGAAATGTATAAAAGAGAGATTTATATCATATTTCGGGCAGAACCTTCAACTTTGCCAGGAGCAAAAAGCGGGTGATATTGGATCGGCTACCCATTATACACCCCATCCGATTTTTCATTCCTCTGATTGCAATGAAAAGGATAATTGAGCGGGATGTGTAACTTGCGATCCAGGCAATATCGCCTCGCCAAAATTGAATGTTCCAGCAATCAAATCATATTCAGAAAATTACAGAAACAAATGCACAAGATAGGGGACAGTGTCACACATTTGTTGAAGTATTATTATATAGAATATACAGCACAGAAACAGGCCATTCGGCCTGTGCTGGTGTTTATGCTCCACACAAGTCTCCTCCCATTCTATCTACCTCAGCTCAGCCTTTCAGCATATCTTTCTATTCCCTTTTCTCTCATGTACTTGTCTAGTACGCTTTTGAAAGCACCTAAACGATTTGCCTCAACCACTTCCTGTGGTAACAGGTTCCACATTCTAACCACTCAGTAAAGAATTGCCTCGTTATTTCCCTATTGGATTTATTAGTAACTATCTTGTATTTATGGCCCCTAGTTTTGGATTATCCCACAAGTGGAAACATTCTCTCCACATCTACCCAATCCAACACATTCATAAATTTAAAGACCTCCATCAGGTCTCCTCTAAATTTTCTCTTTTCTAAAGCAAAAAGTCCCCAACCTGTTCAATCTTTCCCGGTAGCGTTAATCTCTCAGTTCTGGTAACTTTCACCAGTGCTTCTATGTCCTTTTAAAAGTATGGAGACCAGAACTGTGTGCAGTAGTCTTAAGCACGGTCTGACCAGGGTCCTTTGCAAGTTTAACGTAACTTCACTACTTCTGAATTCTATATCCCTAGAAATAAATCCTGGTGCTCTTTGTTAGTATTTTTAATTGCTTTGCTCACCTATGATGCTGCTAGTAACAATTTATTCACCTATATCCCTAGATCCAATGGTCTTCTACCCCATTCAGTTTATTATTTTCTGTTTCTGTTTTTCCTACCGAAGTGCATCACCTCACATTTATCTATGTTAAAGTTCATTTGCCACTTAACTGCCCAGTCTGCAAGTTTTCTCATGTCTTCTTGTATTGTGCTGCATTCTTCCTCAGTATTAGCTATACCCATTGGGTATCATCTACAAATTTTGATATTGAGTTATTTATTCCTAGGTCAAAATCATTAATTATAAATAATAGTGGTCCCATCACTTATCCTTGTGGAGCACTGCTTTCTACCTTCCTCCAATCTGAATAGCTACCCTTTACACCTACTTTCTGCTTTCTATTTTTTAGCCAATTTGCTATCCATTCAGCCATTTCTCCCTGACTCTACATGCCCTAACCTTTGTCATGGACCTATTGTGGAGTACCTTATCAAACGCCTTTTGAAAATCTAAATATATGACATCTACTACATTACTCTTGTCTACATCTTTCCATTACCTCGTCAAAGAATTCTATCAGGTTAGTTAAGCACTGACCACACTCGATCAGCTCCGCTGGGCAGGCCACACAGTTCGCAAGCCAGACACGAGACTCCCAAAGCAAGTGGTCTGCTCAGAGCTCCTTCACCGTAAACGAGCCAAAGGTGGGCAGCGGAAACGCTACAAGGACACCCTCAAAGCTTCCCTGATAAAGTGCGACATCCCCACTGACACCTGGGAGTCCCTGGCCCAAGATCGTCCTAAGTGGAGGAAGTGCATCCGAGAGGGAGCTGAGCACCTCGAGTCTCAACGCTGACAGCATGCAGAAATCAAGCGCAGACAGCGGAAAGAGCGTGCGGCAAACCAGTCCCACCCACCCCTTCCCTCAACGACTATCTGTCCCACCTGTGACAGAGTCTGTGGCTCTCATATTGGACTGTTCAGCCACCAAAGAACTCACTTCAGGAGTGGAAGCAAGTCTTCCTCGATTCCGAGGGACTGCCTATGATGATGATGATGATGAGGAGGAGGATGATGGATCCCTTCTTATATTTTAACTTAATCCATGTGGATTCTGTATCGATCTTACTACTAGTTACATCCTTTTTTTATACCACCATTATATTATCTTTAAAGAGTACAGCTACTCCTCCTCCCCTCCTTCTTTCCCTTTCCTTCTTAAATGTCTTATATCCGGCAATATTTAGTTGCCAATCCTGTTCTCCATGTAGCCATGTTTCTGCCATCTCAATTATATCCAGCCCCTTCCTGCAATGATTGCCTCCAGTTCACCATTTTGTTTTGAATACTACGTACATTGCTGTACAAATAGTTTAATTGTTTTTATTATTTCTCTCTCTTTATTTTTAGTAATTATTTTACCTTTATGCTCTATGACTTTATCTGATCTCTGGCCATTCGTGTTATCCTTATTCCTTCCTTTAGTTTGTCCTTACCTCTCATTTCCTGATTCTTTTATTGTTAGGTTTCTGTAATTTCTAGCAGTTCCCTCTCCGTACCCCGTGCTCCCCTTCCCCCCCACCCTTGTTGTTAGTTTAAAGCCTTATTTACAGTCCTAGTTATCCTTTCCTTTATGACCTTGATCCCAGCCTGGTTCAGATGTAGCCTGTCCCAATGGTATTGTTCCTCATGTCCCAGTATTGGTGCCAGTGTCCCATGAAATGGAATCCCTCTTTAGCCACGTATTGACTTTTCTAATTTGTTTGTCCCTTAGCCAATTTGCCCATGGTTCAGGTAATAATCCCGCGATTAATATCCATGAGGTCCTGCTTTTCAATTTAGCTCCCAATTCCTGATACTCCCTTAACAAGACCTCTTCCCTAATCTTTCCTATATCATTGTTTCTGACATGGAGCACAACAATTGGATCCACCCCCTCCCTTTCTAAATCCTTTGCCAGCCGTTTCGAGATGTCCCTTACCCTGGCACTGGGTAGGCAACACACCTTTTAGATCCTGGCTGCAAAGAATATTATTTATGCCCCTAATTATAGAATCCCCTATAACTACAACCATTCTACTCTGCATCTCCTCCCCTTGGACAGCTCCTGCTCCACAGAGCCTTGGTCGGCATTCTGGCTGTCCTTCCCACAGTCTTTCTCCTTATCCTCACAGGTATTGAGTACTTTGTACCTGCTGGACAGGAACAGTATCATTACCTCTTACACACTTCCCCCTTCCTGCACCTGTGCTTTCCTCTGGTGTGTGACTGTACTCTAAAGTGAATTATCCAGCAATTCCTCCTCCTCCCTAAAGTAGTGCCTCTAGCTCGGACTCCAGCTTAACGAATCTGAGCCAGAGTGTCTCGAGGTAGACACATTTCTTGCAGGTGTGGCAGTCTGGGACAATCTCGTTGTCCACGCACTCCCACATACTGCAATCCCAACACACTGCTTGCATTGCCATGTTTTTATTCATTCATTCATTAATTTATTTGTTAGCTATGGGTAGTTTATTTCTTGAATTAATTGGTCACTTGAGGTCTACATTTACTAAATATATGGGTTTAGCTTGATGTTAAATATCTTAGTAATTAGTTACAGTGATTAATTACTGAGCTATATCAGTTATTAGCATTTTTAAATGCAGTTAGAATTTAATCATTTAGCTCATTTTCCTTTGACTTGCACTTACATGCACTAATAGTAAATCCTTACTGTTTTATATGTGAACTTGTATTTACTCTGTACAGCCACCAGAGTGCTCATCCCTAGGAGTCCCAAGGGATCCCATAATTCCTTGGGAGTACAGGTATTTAAGGAGGCCTCACTCTTTCTCCATACATAACAACTGGCGATGAGATACAGATAGTGAACCCAAAGATGCAGAGAACAGTGGGCATCCTGGAGAAATTATCAGAGGGAGATGATTGGGAAACTTTTGTGGAACGACTCGACCAATATTTTATAGGCAACGAGCTAGATGGGGAAGAGAACACTGCCAGATGAAGGGCGATCCTCCTCACCGTCTGTGGGGCACTAACGTATGATCTCATGAAGAATCTGCTTACTCCAGCGAAACCCACGGAGAAATCGTACAACGATTTGTGCACACTGGTCCGAGAGCATTTGAACCCGAAGGAAAGCGTTCTGATGGCGAGATACCGGTTATACACCTACAAAAGGTCTGAAGGCCAGGAAGTGGCGAGTTATGTCGCCGAGTTAAGACGCCTTGTAGGACATTGCGAATTTGAAGGACATTTGGAGCACATGCTCAGAGACTTTTTCGTACTTGGCATTGGCCACGAAACCATACTTCGCAAACTTTTGACTGTTGAGACCCCAACCTTGAGTAAGGCCATAGCGATAGCCCAGGCGTTCATTGCCACCAGTGACAATACTAAGCAAATCTCTCAGCACACAAGTGCTGCTACAAGTGCTGTGAACAAAGTGATGTTGTTTTCGAATCATAACGTACAGGGCAGGTCACACATACCTGCAGCTGCACATCCACAGATGTCTCAGAGTCCACCATCAAGGGTGATGAATGCAAGACCATTAACACCTTGTTGGCGCTGTGGGGGTGATCATCGTTTCCATTCATGCCGATTCAAAGGGTACATTTGCAAGGGCTGTGGAACAATGGGACACCTCCAACGAGTGTGCAAGCGAGCTGCAAATCCTGTTAAACGTGCAAGCCACCATATTGCAGAGGAGGACAGATCCATAGAGGATCACAACAAACCAGAGCCTCAGACGGAGGAGGCAGAGGTACATGGGGTGCACACATTCATCACGAATTGTCCCCCGATAATGCTGAATGTTGAACTAAATGGACTCCCGGTGTCAATGGAGCTGGATACGGGCACGAGCCAGTCCATCATGGGCAAAAAAAATTTCGAAAGATTGTGGTGCAACAAGGCCTCAAGGCCAGTCTTAACTCAAGTTCGCACGAAACTAAGAACTTATACAAAAGAACTGATTCCTGTAATCGGCAGTGTTACCGTAAAGGTCTCCTACGATGGAGTGGTGCACAAGCTACCACTCTGGGTGGTACCGGGCGATGGTCCCACGCTGCTCGGCAGGAGCTGGCTGGGAAAAATACGCTGGAACTGGGATGACGTCCGAGCGCTATTGCCTGCTGACGACACTTTGTGTGCCCAGGTCTTAAACAAATTTTCATCGCTGTTCGAACCAGGCATCGGGAAATTCCAAGGAGCAAAATATTCTTCAATCTTGTTACAAACTGTTTTAAATCAAATGTATTTTTCTCTGAATAATTCCGGGGGCGTGACCATCCATTACAAGGTGAGAGCAGTACCGAAAACGATGACAGAAAGGGTAGAGATCGAGCTAGACTGGCTCCAAAGAGAGGGCATCATTTCCCCATCAACGAGTGGGCCAGTCTGAAGGTTCCTGACGTCAAGGGAGACGGCACTGTCAGAATCTGTGGCGATTACAAAGTAACTATCAATTGTTTCTCTCTGCAGGACCAATACCCACTACCAAAGGCCGACGACCTCTTTGCAAAGCTGGTGGGAGGAAAGACGTTCACAAAGCTGGATCTGACTTCAGCCTACATGATGCAAGAACTGGAGGAATCATCGACGGTCCTCACCTGCATCAACACGCACAAAGGTCTTTTTGTTTATAACAGATGCCTGTTTCGAATCCGATCAGCGGCAGCGATAGTCCAGAGAAACATAGAAAGCTTACTGAAGTCAGTCCCGCACACCGTGGTCTTTCAGGACGACAACTTGGTCACAGGTCGGAACACAGTTGAGCGTCTGCAGCACCTGGAGGAGGTCCTTAGTCGACTCAACCGCATGGGGCTCAGGTTAAAATGCTCGAAGTGCATTTTCCTGGCGCCTGAAGTGGAGTTCCTGGGAAGGAGGATTGCGGTGGACGGCATCAGGCCCACCAACGTGAAGACGGAGGTAATCGAGAATGCACCGAGGCCACAGAACGTGACGGAGCTGCGGTCATTTCTGGGACTCCTGAACCACTTTGGTCATTCTTACCGGGTCTTAGCACACTGTTAGAACCACTGCATGTTTTACTACGAAAAGGGGACGAATGGGTTTGGGGCAAAAGCCAAGAAAATGCCTTTGGAAAAGCGAGAAAATTGTTATGCTCAAACAAATTGCTTGTGCTGTATGATCCATGTGTTTGGTACTAGCATGTGATGCGTCGTCATATGGCGTCGAGTGTGTATTGCAACAAGCTAATGATTCTGGGAAACTGCAACCGGTTGCTTTTGCATCCAGGAGTCTGTCTAAGGCTGAGAGAGCCTACAGCATGATTGAGAAAGAAGCGTTAGTGTGTGTCTATGGGGTAAAGAAATGCATCAATACCTGTTTGGGCTAAAATTCGAATTGGAAACTGACCATAAGCTACTTATATCTCTGTTTTCTGAGAGTAAAGGGATAAATACCAACGCATTGGCCTGCATCCAGAGATGGGCGCTCACGTTGTCCACATATAACTATGCCATCCGCCACGGGCCAGGCACAGAAAACTGCGCCGATGCTCTCAGTAGGCTGCCATTGCCCACCACGGGGGTGGAAATGGTGCAGCCCGCAGATCTAGCCATGGTTATGGAAGTATTTGAGAGTGAGCAATCACCCGCCATTGCCCGGCAGGTCAAAACCTGGACAAGCCAGGACCCCTTATTATCTCTAGTCAAAAGCTGTGTGCTTCACAGGAGCTGGTCCAGTGTCCCAGTGGAAATGCAGGATGAGATTAAGCCGTTCTAGCGACGCAAAGATGAAATGTCTATACAAGCAGACTGCCTTCTGTGGGGCAATCGAGTAGTGGTCCCCAAGAAGGACAGAGACACCTTCATCAATGACCTCCACAATACCCACCCAGGCATCGTAATGAGGAAAGCGATAGCCAGATCCCACGTGTGGTGGCCCGGTATCGATGCGGACTTAGAGTCCTGCGTTCACAGATGTAATACATGCTCGCAGTTAAGCAATGTATCCAGGGAGGTGCCACTAAGTTTGTGGTCTTGGCCCTCCAAACCGTGGTCTAGGGTGCACGTCGACTATGCAGGCCTGTTCTTGGGTAAAGTGTTTCTTGTGGTTGTAGACGAGCATTCCAAGTGGATTGCATGTGAGATACTGTCGGTTTGCACGTCCGTTGCCACTATTGAAAGCCTGCGGGCCATGTTTGCCACTCACGGCTTACCCGATGTCCTGGAGAGCGACAACGGGCCATGTTTTACCAGTGCTAAGTTCAAAGAATTCATGACCCATAACAGGATCAAACATGTCACATCTGCCCCATTTAAACCAGCATCCAATGGTCAGGCAGAGAGAGCAGTGCAAACCATCAAGCAAGGCTTGAAGAGGGTAATTTAAGGTTGCTGCAGACTCGCCTATCCCGAGTCCTGCTTAGCTACCGCATGAGACCCCACTCGCTCACTGGGATCCCACCTGCTGAACTGTTCATGAAAAGAGCACTTAAGACAAGGCTCTCGTTAATTCACCCTGATCTACATGAACAGGTAGAGAGCAGGCGGCTTCAACAAAGTACATACCATGATAGCGCAAATGTGTCACGCGAGATTGAAATCAATGATCCTGTATTTGTATTGAATTATGGACAAGGTCCCAAGTGGCTTCCCGGCATTGTCGTGGCCAAAGAGGGGAGCAGGGTGTTTCGGGTCAAACTTTCAAATGGACTCATTCACCGGAAACACTTGGACCAAATCAAACTCAGATTCACAGACTATGCTGAGCAACCCACCTTGGACCCTACCTTTTTTGATCCCCCAACATACACACCAGTGGCAACCGGCACCACGTTTGACCACGAAGCAGAACCCATCATCCGTAGCAGCCCAGCAAGGCTAGCTGCACAGCAGCCCAGCGAGGGCCCAACAAATGATTCAACAACACCAGCTTTCACACCGAAACGATCAACCAGGGCAAGAAGGGCCCCAGATCGACTCACTATTGACTTTGGGTGGGGGGGGGGGGCGGCGGGGGAGTGTTGTTATATATGTAAACTTGTATTTACTCTGTACAGTCACCAGAGGGCTCATCCCCTGGAGTCCCAAGGGATCCCATAATACCTTGGGAGCACAGTTATTTAAGGAGGCCTCACAGGTTGGAGAGGCACTCTAGAGACCTTCAATAAAAGGTTATGGGTCACACTTTACTTTGAACTCACAGTGTTCAGTCTGACTCTTTCTCTATACTTATTAACTCAAGCTTAACTCTAACCACTAAAGATACTAAACACACTAAGGGATATCTAGATACTTACCTATATACTTATCTTAATTTCCTCTGGTTTTGCTGCTCCTCTCTGTGTGTTGACTATGACATCACTTTTTCTATTTCCTCCAGTGTGATTATTTAATTATGGACATAGCTATTTGCACTAGAAAATGCTCTGATTGGCTCTCCATGATCACATGATCTGATTGCTGATTGGTCCCCTTGGAGGATAAGCCACACCTAGAAGTTTCTCTGGAATGAGTAATTAGAACCGCCGAACCCAAGTTCTGAGTGACTTTGCAAAGTGTAATTCGAGTCATTCTGTCTTCAGACCCCAGAGAGGGTAGAGCTCCAACCCCAAGTTTATAACAATGCCAGCCCAAGTTCATGCCCCCCCCCAGCCCAAGTTCATGCCCCCCCCAGCCCAAGTTCATGCCTTTCCCCAGCCCAAGGTCCTGACCTTACCACCCCACCCCCCGGCCATAGATGGGGCATTGTGTGTGGGTCATGGATTGTTAACAGGTTTATTGCGTATGAAGTGAATAGTGACAGTGTCGTGACTTCCGGATTTTATCCACTCCACTGATGTCCCTTGTCACACATGCACTGAGCGTTCCAAGAAATCGGGTGAGTGTAAAGGGGGTTGGAAGAACGTGATCTGTCTTCCCTAAGTTCCCTCTCTTCCCCCCCAGACTCTCTCTCTCTCTCTCTTCCCCACAACTTCTCCCCCCCCCCCAGTGTCTCTCTCCCCCCCCACCCACGTCTCTCTCTTCACCCCCCCCCCATCTCCTCCCGTCTCTCCTCTTCCCACCCTATCTCCCTCTCACCCTCCCATGTCTCTTTCCCGCCACCCCCCCCCCCCCCCCGGTGTCTCTCTCTCTCCTGCCCCCCCATGTGTCCCTCTCTCTCCTACCTCCCCCATGTCTCTCTTCCCCCTTCATGACTCTCCCCCCCTTGTCTCTCTCTCTCCCCCCTTGTCTCTCTCTCCCCCTCCCCCATGTCTCCCTCTCCCCCTCACCCCGTGTCTCTCTCTTCCCCTCCCCACCCCCCACCCCCAATGCTCCCGTGTCTCTCTCCTCCCATGTCTCGCGCTCTCTCTCCTCCCACACCCCCGGCCATGTCTCTCTCTTCGCCCCCCACTCCCATGTCTCTCTCTTCCCCCCACCCATGTCTCTCCCCCCCCCTTGTCTCTCTCTCTCCCCCCTTGTCTCTCTCTCCCCCTCCCCCATACCCCGTGTCTCTCTCTTCCCCTCCCCACCCCCCACCCCCAATGCTCCCGTGTCTCTCTCCTCCCATGTCTCGCTCTCTCGCTCCCCCCCCCACCCCCGGCCATGTCTCTCTCTTCGCCCCCCATTCCCATGTCTCTCTCTTCCCCCCAACCCATGTCTCTCTTTCCTCCCTCCCCCATGTCTCTCTTTCCCCCCCAATTCTCTCTTCCCCCCCCATGTCTCTCTCTTCCCCCCCATGTCTCTCTCTTCCCCCCATGTCTCTCTCTTTACCCCCCCCATGTCTCTCTCTTCCCCACCATGTCTCTCTCTTCCCCCCCATGTCTCTCTCTTCCCCCCCATGTCTCTCTTCCCCCCCCATGTCTCTCTCTTCCCCCCCATGTCTCTCTCTTCCCCCCATGTCTCTCTCTTTCCCCCCATGTCTCTCTTTCCCCCCCATGTCGCTCTCTCCCCCCCCCCATGTCTCTCTTTCCCCCCCCATGTCTCTCTTTCCCCCCCATGTCTCTCTTTCCCCCCCCCCATGTCTCTCTTTCCCCCCCCATGTCTCTCTCTCCTCCCCCCCCATGTCTCTCTCTCCTCCCCCCCCCATGTCTCTCTCTCCCCCCCATGTCTCTCTCTCCCCCCCATCTCTCTCTCTCCCCCCCCATGTCTCTCTCTCCCCCCCATGTCTCTCTCTCCCCCCCCATGTCTCTCTTCCCCCCCTCATGTCTCTCTTTCCCCCCTCATGTCTCTCTCCCCCCATGTCTCTCTCTACCCCCCATGTCTCTCTCTCCCCCCCCATGTCTCTCTCCCCCCCATGTCGCTCTTTCCCCCCCATGTCTCTCTTCCCCCCCATGTCTCTCTTCCCCCCATGTCTCTCTCTCCCCCCCATGTCTCTCTTTCCCCCCCCCATGTCTCTCTCTCCCCCCCCCATGTCTCTCTTTCCCCCCCCATGTCTCTCTTCCCCCCCCATGTCTCCCTCCCCCCATGTCTCTCTCTCCCCCCCTATGTCCATCTCTCCCTCCCCCCCATGTGTCTCTCTCTCCCCCCCATTTCTCTCTTTCCCCCCCATGTCTCTCTTCCCCTCCATGTCTCTCTCCCCCCCCCATGTCTCTCTTTCCCTCCCCATGTCTCTTTCCCCCCCATGTCTCTCTTTATCCCCCCCTCATGTGTCTCTTTACCCCCCCCCTCATGTCTCTCTTTCCCCCCCCCATGTCTCTCTCTCCCCCCCCCATGTCTCTCTCTCCCCCCATGACTCTCTCTCTCCCTGCCCATGTCCCTCTTTCCCCCCCATGTCTCTCTTTCCCCCCCATGTCTCTCTTTCCCCCCCCAATGTCTCTTTCCCCCCCATGTCTCTCTCTTTCCCCCCCCATGTCTCTCTTTCCCCCCATGTGTCTCTTTTCCCTCCCATGTCTCTCTTCCCCCCCCCATGTCTCTCTCTTCCCCATGTCTCTCTCTCCCCCCATGTGTCTCTTTTCCCTCCCATGTCTCTCTTCCCCCCCCCCATGTCTCTCTCCCCCCCCATGTCTCTCTCTCCCCCCCCATGTCTCTCTCTCCCCCCATGTCTCTCTCTCCCCCCCCCATGTCTCTCTCCCCCCCCCGCATGTCTCTCTTTCTCCCCCCCCTCATGTCTCTCTTTCCCCCCCCATGTCTCTCTTTCCCCCCCATGTCTCTCTTTCCCCCCCATGTCTCTCTTTCCCCCCCCATGTCTCTCTTTCCCCCCCATGTCTCTCTTTCCCCCCCATGTCTCTCTCCCCCCCATGTCTCTCTCCCCCCATGTCTCTTCCCCCCCATGTCTCTCTCCCCCCCATGTCTCTTCCCCCCCCATGTCTCTCTCCCCCCCATGTCTCTTCCCCCCCCATGTCTCTCTCCCCCCCCCATGTCTCTCTCCCCCCCATGTCTCTCTCCCCCCCATGTCTCTCTTTCCCCCCCATGTCTCTCTTCCCCCCCATGTCTCTCTTCCCCCCCCCACGTCTCTTTCCTCCCCATGTCTCTCTTCCCCCCCCACGTCTCTCTTTCCCCCCCATGTCTCTCTCTTCCCCCCACCCCGCCCCATGTTTCTCTCTTCCCCCTCCCGTGTCTCTTTCTCTCTTACCCCCATGTCTCTCTCTTCCCCCTCGCCCCGTGTATCTCTCTCTGTCTCTCCCACTACCTCCAATGTTTACTCTCCCACAAAAGGCCGCGAAAATGTTTCAAATAATGCAAAAGTTAGAAGCAAATCCAACTCCACGAGGCTGTCTCTCTGTCTCGCGCCCCACTTCCAACTGCCGGCTTCCTCGTACGTCGCACTGCGCGCTGAATCGAGAGCCCATGCTCAAAAAGGGGGCAAAGTCCAATGCGCGCATGTGCAAAAGGACACACAAAAAACGAGTACAAATAGTCACTCTGTTTACTATTTACTGTTGCTCCTTGGTTTAAAGCACCTCCTTTCCCCTCTGCCTGAATTACCACTCTCACCAAATTCCCATTGCCACTCTGTTTAGCAAATCTTTGTTTAGTAGATTCTCCCAGCTCTCTGCCACACAGCTCACAAGCAGGAGCTCTGAATAGCAATGGGAGAAAGAGATAAGGAAAAGAATGGAAACAGTCACACTGCAAAATGGAAGTGTCTCGCTCACAAATATGCTTTTAAATTGACTTTGCTTGATCTCAGTGTATTAAAGGAAACCTTCAATAAAATGATCATTCCAATTATCTTAATGTTAATGCTGCCCCATGTTCATTTTTAAAAATGGATATTACTATAATAGATACTGAGAGAATGGTACGTACAAATCATTCATTGAAAATTTCCTTTTGCTGAAATTCCTCTACAGCATGACTAGTGTTATAATTTCCATTCTTTAAAGAAGCATCTTCTTACTAAATAGTCTAATTGTGGCTCATGTTAGTGAGCCTTGTCACCTACAATCTGGAAGCAGTAAACTGCCCTTGCAGAGGTGTGTACATCAAGGATTTACAGTTACAAACTGGAAATAATTTTAACTGGATTTACTATAGCTTTGTGGTGTGCTATTTATCTTCAAGTTGGTGGATATTAAAGACGGACAGAGTTTTTACAGACTAGAGCATTTTTTTAAATTCCTCTGGAGTTGAGGCCAAGTCCAGGGCCTGGACACCCAGGTGGGCCCCACATCCACCAATTGGCAGGGTATTATGCCTGCTCTCACCCTAAATACGGGCCTGCCAGTACTCCACCATACAATGAACCTTTTGGCTTGGGAGTCCCTGCTCCCAGCCATGTCCGCCAAACAAGGTCCATCAGAAATGCTGGGGTCCATCAGAAATGCTGGGACCCAGCACATATGGTTCACAATTGAAGTTGGGTGTATGCCAGAAGGGCTGCAATTTTCAGCTCCAGTATTTCAAAACCGAGTATCCATGAGGTGCTGTGGGCCATCAGCAGCAGCAGAATTGTACTCCATCACATAAAACAGAAAAGGTTAGTATGCAGGTACAGCAAGTGATCAGGAAGTCCAATGGTATCTTGGCCTTTATTGCAAAGGGGATGGAGTATAAAAGCAGGGAAGTCTTGCTACAGCTATATAACATATTGATGAGGCCACACCTGGAATACTGCGTGCAGTTTTGGTTTCCATATTTACAAAAGGATATACTTGCTTTGGAGGCAGTTCAGAGAAGGTTCACTCGGTTGATTCCGGGGATGAGGGGGTTGACTTATGAGGAAAGGTTGAGTAGGTTGGGCCTCTACTCATTGGAATTCAGAAGAATGAGGTGATCTTATCGAAACGTGTAAGATTATGAGGGGGCTTGACAAGGTGGATGCAGAGATGGGGGAGACTAGAACTAAAAGGCATGATCTTAGAATAAGGGGCCGCCCATTTAAAACAGAGATGAGGAGAAATTTCTTCTCTCAGAGGATTGTTAATCTGTGGAATTCGCTGCCTCAGAGAGCTGTGGAAGCTGGGACATTGAATAGATTTAAGACAGAAATAGACAGTTTCTTAAACGATAAGGGGTTATGGGGAGCGGGCGGGGAAGTGGAGCTGAGTCTATGATCTTATTAAATGGCAGAGCAGGCTGGAGGGGCCGTTTGGTCTACTCCTGCTCCTATTTTTTATGTTCTTATGTTCTTATTACAATCTGTAACCTCATGGCCCGGCATATCACTCACTCTACCATTACCATCAAGCCAGGGGACCAACACTGGTTCAATGAAGACTGTAGAAGAGCATGCCAGGAGCAGCACCAGGCGTACCTAAAAATGAGGTGCCAACCTGGGGAAGCGGCACACAGGACTACATGCATGCTAAAAAGAGGAAGCCGCATGCTATAGATAAGGCTAATCAATGGATCAGATTAAAGCTCTGTAGTCCTGCCACATCCAGTCGTGAATGGTGGTGGACAATTAAACAACTAGCAGGAGGAGGTTCCATGAATATTCCCATCCTCAATGATGGCGGAGCCCAGTACGTGAGTGCAAAAGACAAGGCTGAAGCGTTTACAACCATCTTCAGTCAGAAGTGCCAAGTAGATGATCCATATCGGCCTCCTCCTGAGATCCCCACCATCACAGAAGCCAGTCTTCAGCCAATTTGGTTCACTCCATATGATATCAAGAAAAGGCTGAGCGCACGGGATACAGCAAAGGCTATGGGTCCCGACAACATATCAGCTGAGGTGCTGAAGACTAGTGCTCCATAACTAGCCGTGCCTTTAGCCAAGCTGTTCTAGAACAGCTACAACACTGGCACCTATCCGACAATGTGGAAAATTGCCCAAGTATGTCCCGTCCACAAAAAGCAGGACAAATCCAATCCAGCCAATTACCGCCCCATCAGTCTACTCTCAATCAGCAGCAAAGTGATGGAAGGTGTCGTCAACAGTGCTATCAAGCGATACTTACTCACCAATAACCTGCTCACCGATGCCCAGTTTGGTTTTCGCCAGGATCACTCAGCCCCAGACCTCATTACAGCCTTAGTGCAAACATGGACAAAAGAGCTGAATTCCAGATGTGAGGTGAGAGTGACTGCCCTTGACATTGTAAGGGGACATAAAACGGTCACTAGAGTGGAGACAGATCGATGGTCACGAATGGAGATACTGAAGGTAGTGAATTGACCTGACATGTAAAATGGTCCAGATTAAGAGGGCTTATCAGTATTAGGAGATTCTGAGGAATCAGAAGTTCTTTTGTCTTATGGTATGGATTGTAATATTGACCGATTATGTATAACCCGCTTATGTATGTAAAGCACACTCATATACTCGCTTACATTGGGCTAGTAAGAGGGGAATAGCGAAGCCTTATGGGTAATGAACCATCCATTGTGTTAACCTTAATACAGATTTTCATTCTGAATAAACACATCCACCAACGGGAAGTGGAGAGTCAACAGTCTGGAACATAGATTGTAAACAGCATCTGAATCACATGAGAAACTAGGACATTATGACTGAAGTTCTCTTGGGAACAGGATAAGAAAGCAGGTGTTTTGAGAACAAGATATCAAACCCTGGGAAGCAAGGTTACTTCACACATCATGAGAAACTGAGGCACAGTGACACCATTGAATAACACATTCCAGGAGGGGGACATGTGATGAGAGATGGACACGTGGGGAAGAACCACTCAGCTAGTCTGATAAGAGTCAACAAATCAATGTAACTTCGCTGATAGCAGTAGACCAATCAATGGTTTTGTAGGAGGATCGCACCCCTCAGAATATGTATAACTGTCATTACAAACTTGTTCTGGGAACATTTCCCCTGCATGTTTGAATAAAAACCGGTTGAACCTATGTTTTTGTCTGAGTGATTCCGTGGTCGCTATACAGAGGGCAGGTGTTGACTCCTTATATCAGCGAGTCCACCTCGAGGAAGAGAAGTCTTCCTTCCACCCCAACAACATAAAGGCAGCATTGACTGAGTGTGGCACCAAGGAGCCCAAGTAAAACTGAAGTCAATGGGAATCAGGGGGAAAACTCTCCACTGGCTGGAGTCATACTTAGCACAATGGAAGATGGTTGTGGTTGTTGGAGGCCAATCATCACAGCCCCAGGACATTGCTGCAGGAGTTCCTCAGGGCAGTGTCCTCGGCCCAACCATCTTCAGCTGCTTCATCAATGACTTTCCTTCATCATAAGGTCAGGAGTGGGGATGTTCGCTGATTGCTGCTCAGTGTTCAGTTCCATTCACAACTCCTCAGATAATGGAGCAGTCATGCCTGCATGAAACAAGACCTGGGCGACATTCAGGCTTGGGCTGATAAGTGGCAAGTAACATTTGCGCCACATAAGTGCCAGGCAATGACTATCTCCAACAAGCGAGAGTCTAACCACCGCCCCCTGACATTCAACAGTATTACCATCGCCAAGGAGTGTGATGAAATACTCTCCACTTGCCTGGATGAGTGCAGCTCCAACAACTCTCAAGAAGCTCGACACCATCTAGGACAAAGCAGCCTGCTTGATTGGCACCCCATTCACCACCTTAAACATTCACTCCCTCCATCACCGACGCACCTACAAGATGCACTGCAGCAACTCACCAAGGCTTCTTTGGCAGCACCTCCCAAACCCACGGCCTCTACCACCTAGAAGGACAAGGGCAGCAGGTGCATGGGAACACCACCACCTCCACGTTCCCCTCCATGTCACACACCATCCTGACTTAAAAGTATATCACCATACCTTCCTCGTCATTGGGTCAAAATCCTGGAACTTCCTCACTAACAGCACTGTGGGAGTACCTTCATCACAAGGACTGCAGCGGTTCAAGAAGGCAGCTCACCACCACCTTCTCAAGGGCAATTAGGGATGGGTAATAAATGCTGGCCTTGCCAGCGAAGCCCACATCCGTGGAATGAATTAAAAATCATTAAAAATCGCACATGGGAAGGTCCATAATGGATCAACTTCCCTTGGTTACAACTTTTTCTGATGCAAAATAATTCAGCAGGTTTTGTTTGTTCCACTTACTGGCTTAGTACAATGTAAGGTATACTAAGATGAGTGTGAAATGGTGTCATGGATCATGTGCTAGAATTCAGGGAAAACTCCTGAATGGTTGCAAACTCCAGTTTTTAACATATTAGGACTCGATTGAGACTAATTCAGTGATATATTCATGTATATAATTTACACATGTGCATAAGAATAAGTCAAGGATGAGAAAATGTGATTTGGTCCAGTGAAGCTTGTACCTGAAGTACTCCAACTCACCCAACCTAACATCCGCTGCATTTTGAACTCCCCTAATTCCTTTGACTCTACCACTTACCTAGTGGTTTATTCCAAACTTATTTACAAAGTAAAAGATGATAAAATAACATCCATTTCCCTCATGTAAGAACACGGTGACTAAAAATCAGCGATCCTAGTGACGCACTGCCAGAGGGAGTTTGGTGGAATGGCTGGAAAAAGGTCCAGAAATGCTGGGTCCTGCCTTTCACTGTCAGTTTCTATGGGACATTCTTTGGGATGGCGTTCCTGTGCGATACAAATAATGAAGCTGTGTCAGAGGGCACGTGGCCAGGGGGAAGGGAACTCACAGGCCAGGAGTATCTTCATCTCTGGTCTTGGAATCCACCAGCAAGCTGGTACACCCAGTAAAAGCAGGTGTACTGGCCCACTGGCCAATGAAAGTGAGACCCACCTGGGGCGTCTAGGCGTGGGACATGCCCTGGACTCCTGGAGATTTAGGCCGATTTTTTTTTTCTTTCTGATGTTTTTTTCAGATGTTTCCAGGGATCCCAGCACCCCAACCCCAGAGCAGCAGCCACTGCTGGGATTCCTGGTCTCTACCATTTGGCGGGCATCCAAGATAAGCCCATAGTAGCATGTTGCTCCCCCCGATATGTAAATCATGGAACCAACCCCTGATCCTGGAAGGTCTGCTGGGATCAGTGGTGGAGGTTCCTAGTCAGTGCATCCCGGCACTTACATCAAGGATGTTGTCCCCATGAATTTTCAGGGCCACATTGTATGATTCACACAAGTAAAGCTATACAATGGTAAAAAATAAGTTATTTTACCTCAAGGTAACAAACCCATTTGATCTAAAGTCACATTCTGAAGTTTAAGTACAAGAAACCAGTAATTTGAGGTATGTGAGATCTGGCTTTCAGACCAGACTTGTCATTTTCTACATGGTTCTCCTTTCTAAGCAGGCTGAGGTTTGGCAATACAAAGTGCAGTAATGGACACACAGACTTTTATGTGGTAAAAAATTGCATTTATATTGCAGCTGATAATTCTGCAGGGCAGGAAAGTTGCAAATAAATAAGACTTCGGCTAGTTTCCATATTTTCTGACTAATCTGCGAAAGACTTAAAGTCTCAGAACATTCCCTTAGGAGCTGAGACAGCACACCATGCCTGAGCCTTGTGTTAGAAAGCTGACCATTCTAAAACATGCTATAGACTTTCTGTAAAACAAATGTCTAATCCTTGAGTTCTTCAAAACTGAAACATATAAGAAAGTCAGAGTCTTTGCACGTGTTGTGCATTCAAAATCTGTGCCCATCTCTCCCACAATTTCCTGTTTGAATCTCTTCAATAAAGTTTCTGACCCTGGCTCAGCATTGAAATGATCCTAACCAAAGTCTTGAACGATATTCTCTTCGACTGTGGCTGTGGTGAATTATCCCTCCTTGATGTCTCTGCACCCTTTGACATGGTCGACCACACCATCATCTCGAATGACTCTCCTCAATCTTCCAGCTCGATGGAAATGCCTGACTTAGTTCCATTTGTATCTGTTATGTATTTAACCCCTTGTAATCTGCATCACACCTGTCCACCAGAGGGCCTCCCTGTTGGAGTCCCAAGGGATACTAGTATCTCTTGGGAGCACAGTATATAAGCAGGCTACCCACAAAGCACCTGCACTCTGGAACTATAATAAAGGAGCTAAGGTCACACTTGCTCATTACACACAGTACTCAGTCTGATCATTTATTTTGAGTGTAACAATTGGCGACGAGGTAACGAACAACCGCATGAAAATGCAAAGAATAGTCGGCATCCTGGAGAAATTCTCAGAGGGGAACAATTGGGAGGTCTTCGTGGAGAGACCCGACCAATACTTCATGGCCAACGAGCTGGAAGGGGACGAGAACGCGACCAAACGAAAGGCAATCCTCCTAACTGTCTGTGAGGCAAAAACCTATGGCCTCATGAAGAATTTCCTGGCCCCGACTAAACCAACAGAGAAATCCTACAAAGAACTGTATACGCTGGTCCGGGAGCACCTAAATCCTAAGGAAAGCATTTTGATGGCGAGATATCGGTTCCACACGTGTCAACGATTGGAGGGCCAGGAAGTGGCGAGCTACGTCGTTGAACTAAGGCGCCTTGCAGGACATTGTGAGTTTGAGGGATTCCTAGAACAAATGCTCAGAGACTTTTTTGTACTGGGCATCGGACATGATACAATCCTTCGCAAACTGCTGACTGTAGAAACTCCGAATCTGAGTAAAGCCATAACGAGAGCCCAGGCATTTATGTCCACCAGCGACAACACCAAGCAGATTTCGCAGAACAAAGAAGTTTTGGCCAGTACTGTCCATAAAGTAACGTCGGTTTTGAGCAGAAATGTGCAGTGCAGAACGGCTGCAATTGACCCAGAGTCCACCATCATCTCTGAATGTGAGGCAGTTAACATCCTGTTGGTGCTGCGGGGGTGATCATCAGTCCCATCAATGCCGCTTTACGCACTAAGTGTGCAATGGCTGCAGAACAATGGGGCACCTCCAACGAATGTACAGGTGAGCTGCAAACCCTGCAAACTACCACGTTGCAGAGGAAGATCGATCCACAGTGGATCAGACGGAATTGGAAACTCGTACGGAGGAGGCAGAGGTGTATAGGGTACACACGTTCATGACGAAATACCCACCAATAATGTTGAAAGTTGAACTGAATGGTATTCCAGTGTCAATGGAGCTGGACACAGGGGCAAGCATAGAAACATAGAAAATAGGTGCAGGAGTAGGCCATTCGGCCCTTCGAGCCTGCACCACCATTCAATAAGATCATGGCTGATCATTCCTTCAGTATCCCTTTCCTGCTTTCTCTCCATACCCCTTGATCCCTTTAGCCGTAAGGGCCATATCTAACTCCCTCTTGAAAATATCCAATAAACTGGCATCAACAACTCTCTGCGGCACGGAATTCCACAGGTTAACAACTCTCTGAGTGAAGAGGTTTCTCCTCATCTCAGTCATAATTGGCTTACCCCTTATCCTTAGACAATGTCCCCTGGTTCTGGACTTCCCCAACATCGGGAACATTCTTCCCGCATCTAACCTATCCAGTCCCGTCAGAATCTTATATGTTTCTATGAGATCCCCTCTCATCCTTCTAAACTTCAGAATATAAAGGCCCAGTTGATCCAGTCTCTCCTCATATGTCAGTCCTGCCATCCCTGGAGTCTGATGAACCTTCGCAGCACTCCCTCAACAGCAAGAACAGCTCAGATTAGGAGACCAAAACTGAACACAATACTCCAGGTGAGGCCTCACCAAGGCCCTGTACAACTGCAGTAAGACTTCCCTGCTCCTATACTCAAATCCCCTTGCTATGAAGGGCAACATACCATTTGCCTTCTTCACCGCGTGTTGTACCTGCATGCCAACTTTCAAGGATTGATGAACCATGACACCCAGGTCCCACTGCACCTCCCCTTTTCCTGATCTGCCGCCATTCAGATAATATTCTGCCTTTGTGTTTTTGCCCCCAAAGTGGATAACCTCACATTTATCCACATTATACTGCATCTGCCATGTATTTGCCCATTCGCCTAAGCTATCCAAGTCACCCTGCAGCCTCTGAGCGTCCTCCTCACAGCTCACACCGCCACCCAGTTTAGTGTCATCTGCAAACTTGGAGATACTACATTCAATTCTATCATCTAAATCATTAATATATATTGTAAAGAGCTGGGGTCCCAGCACCGAGCCCTGCGGCACTCCACTAGTCACTGCCTGCCATTCTGAAAAGGACCCGTTTATCCCGACTCTCTGCTTCCTGTCTGCCAATCAGTTCTCTATCCACGTCAGTACATTACCCCCAATACCATGTGCTTTGATTTTTCACACCAATCTCTTGTGTGGGACCTTGTCAAAAGCCTTTTGAAAGTCCAAATACACTACATCCACTGGATGTCCCTTGTCCACTCTACTAGTTACATCCTCAAAAAATTCCAGAAGATTTGTCAAGCATGATTTCCCTTTCATAAATCCATGCTGACTTGGACCAATCCTATCATTGCTTTCCAAATGCGCTGCTATTTCATCCTTAATGATTGATTCTAATATTTTCCCCACTACTGATGTCAGGCTAACTATAATTACCCGTTTTCTCTCTCCCTCTTTTTTAAAAAGTGGTGTTACATTAGCAACCCTCCAGTCCATAGGAACTGATCCAGAGTCGATCGACTGCTGGAAAATTACCACCAATGCATCCACTATTTCTAGGGCCACTTCCTTAAGTACTCTGGGATGCAGACTATCAGGCCCAGGGGATTTATCTGCCTTCAATCCCGTCAAGTTCCCTAACACAATTTCCAGCCTAATAAGGATATCCTTCAGTTCCTCCTGCTCACTAGCCCCTCGGTCCCCTAGTACATCCGGAAGGTTATTTGTGTCTTCCTTTGTGAAGACAGAACCAAAGTACTTGTTCAATTGGTCTGCCATTTCTTTGTTCCCCATTATAAATGCACCCGAATCCAACTGCAAGGGACCTACGTTTGTCTTCACTAATCTTTTTCTCTTCACATATCTATAGAAGCTTTTGCAGTCATTTTATATGTTTCCGGCAAGCAAGCTTCCTCTATTTTCCCCCTCTTAATTAAACCCTTTGTGCTCCTCTTCTGAATCCTAAATTTCTCCCAGTCCTCCAATTTGCTGCTTTTTCTGACTAATTTATATGCCTCTTCCTTGGATTTAACGCCATCCTTAATTTCCCTTGTTAGCCACGGTTGAGCCACCTTCCCTTTTTTATTTTTACTCCAGACAGGGATGTACAATTGTTGAAGTTCATCCATAAGATCTTTAAAGGTTTGCCATTGCCTATCCGCTGTCAACCCTTTAAGTATCATTTGCCAGTCTAATTTAGCCAATTCGCACCTCATACCGTCGAAGTTACCTTTCCTTAAGTTCAGGACCCTAGTCTCTGAATTAACTGTGTCACTCTCCATCTTAATAAAGAATTCTACCATATTATGGTGACTCTTCCCCAAGGGGCCTCGCACAACAAGATTGCTAATTAGTCCTTTCTCATTACACATCACCCAGTTTAGGATGGCCAGCTCTCTGGTTGGTTCCTCAACATATTGGTCTAGAAAACAGTTCCTAATACACTCCAGGAAATCCTCCTCCACCGCATTGCTACCAGTTAGGTTAGCCCAATCAATATATAGATTAAAATTGCTCATGATTACTGCTGTACCTCTATTGCACGCATCCCTTATTTCTTGTTTGATGCTGTCCCCGACCTCACTACTACTATTTGGTGGCTTGTACACAACTCCCACTAGCGTTTTCTGCCCTTTGGTATTCCGTAGCTCCACCCATACAGATTCCACATCATCCAAGCTAATGTCCTTCCTTACAATTGCATTAATTTCCTCTTTAACCAGCAACGCCACACCGCCTCCTTTTCCTTTCTGTCTATCCTTCCTAAATGCTGAATACCCTTGGATGTTGAGTTCCCAGCCTTGGTCACCCTGGAGCCATGTCTCCATGATGCCAATCACATCGTATCTGTTAACTGCTATCTACGCAGTTCATTTGTCCACCTTATTCCGAATACTCCTCGCATTGAGGCACAGAGCCTTCAGGCTTGTCTTTTTCACACACTTTGACCCTTTAGAATTTTGCTGTAAAGTGGCCCTTTTTGTTTTTTGCCTTGGGTTTCTCTGCCCTCCACTTTTACTTTTCTCCTTTCCGTCTTTTGCTTCTGCCTCCATTTTGTTTCCCTCTGTCTCCCTGCATCGGTTCCCATCCCCCTGCCATATTAGTTTAACTCCTCCCAAACAGCACTTGCAAACACTCCCCCTAGGACATTGGTTCCGATCCTGCCCAGGTGCAGACCGTCCGGTTTGTACTGGTCCCACCTCCCCCAGAACCAGTTCCAATGCCCCAGGAATTTGAATCCCTCCCTGCTGCACCACTGCTCAAGCCACATATTCATCTGAGCTATCCTGCGATTCCTACTCTGACTAGCACATGGCACTGGTAGCAATCCTGAGATTACTACTTTTGAGGTCCTACTTTTTAATTTAACTCCGAGCTCCCTAAATTTGTCTCGTAGGGCCTCATCCCGTTTTTTACCTATATCGTTGGTACCTATATGTACCACGACAACTGGCTGTTCACCCTCCCTTTTTAGAATGTCCTGCACTCGCTCCGAGACATCCTTGACCCTTGCACCAGGGAAGCAACATACCATCCTGGAGTCTCGGTTGCAGCCGCAGAAACGTCTATCTATTCCCCTTACAATTGAATCCCCTATCACTATCGCTCTCCCACTTTTTTTCTTGCCCTCTTGTGCAGCAGAGCCACCCACGGTGCCATGGACTTGGCTGCTGCTGCTCTCCCCTGATGAGTCATCCCCCTCAACAGTACCCAAAGCGGTGTATCTGTTTTGCAGGGGGATGACCGCAGGGGAGCCCTGCACTACCTTCCTTGCACTGCTCTTCCTGCTGGTCTTCCATTCCCTATCTGGCTATGTACCCTTTTCCTGCGGTAAGACCAACTCGCTGAATGTGCTATTCACGACATTCTCAGCATCGTGGATGCTCCAGAGTGAATCCACCCGCAGCTCTAGTGCCGCAATGCGGTCTGTTAAGATCTGCAGGAGGATACACTTCCCGCACATGAAATCGTCAGGGACACCGGAAGCGTCCCAGACTTCCCACATAGTACAGGAGGAGCATAACACTAGCACCAAGCTGTCTGCCATGACTTAACCCTGAGATAAAATTAATTTGGCAACAACAATTCTAAATGTTACTTACTGATAAAGAAAAAGAAAAAGCTACTTACCAATCACCAGCCAATCACTTACCCGCTTGGCTGTGACGTCACCTTTCGATTTCTTTCTACTTCTTTTTTGCCTCCCTTCTGCAGCTGCACAAGCCACGCCTCTCGCCGACTCCCCACTGCTCGAACTGCCGCTCCTCCTCCGACATTGGGCCTTTATAGTCCTCGCCCAGACTCCCCACTGCTCGAACTGCCGCTCCTCCTCCGACATTGGGCCTTTATAGGCCTCTCGCCGACTCCCCACTGCTCGAACTGCCGCTCCTCCTCTGACATTGGGCCTTTATAGTCCTCGCCCAGACTCCCCACTGCTCGAACTGCCGCTCCTCCTCCGACATTGGGCCTTTATAGGCCTCGCCCAGACTCCCTGCTGCTTGAACTGCCGCTCCTCCTCCGACATTGGGCCTTTATAGTCCTCGCCCAGACTCCCCGTTGCTCGAACTGCCGCTCCTCCTCCGCCGTTGGGCCTTTATAGGCCTCTCGCCGACTCCCCGCTGCTTGAACTGCCGCTCCTCCTCTGACATTGGGCCTTTATAGTCCTCGCCCAGACTCCCCATTGCTCGAACTGCTGCTCCTCCTCCGACATTGGGCCTTTATAGGCCTTGCCCAGATTCCCCACTGCTCGAACTGCCGCTCCTCCTCCGACATTGGGCCTTTATAGTCCTCGCCCAGACTCCCCATTGCTCGAACTGCTGCTCCTCCTCCGACATTGGGCCTTTATAGGCCTTGCCCAGATTCCCCACTGCTCGAACTGCCGCTCCTCCTCCGACATTGGGCCTTTATAGGCCTCTCGCCGACTCCCCATTGCTCGAACTGCCGCTCCTCCTCCGACATTGGGCCTTTATAGGCCTTGCCCAGACTCCCCGCTGCTTGAACTGCCGCTCCTCCTCCGACATTGGGCCTTTATAGGCCTCGCCCAGACTCCCCACTGCTTGAACTGCCGCTCCTCCTCCGACATTGGGCCTTTATAGTCCTCGCCCAGACTCCCCACTGCTCGAACTGCCGCTCCTCTTCCGACATTGGGCCTTTATAGGCCTTGCCCAGATTCCCCACTGCTCGAACTGCCGCTCCTCCTCCGACATTGGGCCTTTATAGGCCTCTCGCCGACTCCCCACTGCTCGAACTGCCGCTCCTCTTCCGACATTGGGCCTTTATAGTCCTCGCCCAGACTCCCCACTGCTCGAACTGCCGCTCCTCCTCCAACATTGGGCCTTTATAGGCCTCGCCAAGTCAGTCCACAATGAATAAAACGGTCTTCGACAGGCTGTGGGGAAAGAAGGCACACAGGCCCAAGCTCAGCCTCATTCACACCAAACTAAGGCCTTACACAAAGGGATTAATACCAAAGCCTCTACCGCATCCAAAGATGGGCACTCACGCTGTCGGCATTCAACTATGTAATCCGCCACAGACCGGGCACAGAGAACTGCGCAGATGTTCTCAGTCGGCTACCATTGCCCACCACCGGGGTGCAAATGGCACAGCCAGCGGACTTGCTCATGGTCATGGAGGCATTTTGAGAATGAGAAATCCCCCGTTACGGCCTGCCAGATTAGCACCTGGACCAGCCAGGATCCTCTACTGTCCCTGGTAAAAAAACTGTGTCCTCCATGGGAGCTGGTCCAGTGTCCCAGTGGAGATGCTGGAAGCAATTAAGCCATTCCACAGACGCAAAAATGAGCTGTCCCTGCAGGCGGACTGTCTTTTGTGGGGCAATCGCGTAGTCTTGCTCAAGAAAGGCAGAGACACATTCATTTGCGAACTGCACAACACCCACCCAGCCATCGTGATGATGAAAGTCATAGCCAGATCCCACATGTGGTGGCCTGGCATCGACTCAGATTTAGAGTCATGTGTGCGCCAGTGCAACACTTGCTCTCAGTTGAGCAATGCACCCAGAGAGGCACCGCTAAGTTTGTAGTACTGGCCATCCAAACCATGGTCGAGGATCTATGTAGACTATGCGGGCTCAATCCTAGGCAAAATGTTTTTGGTTGTCGTGGATGCTTACTCAAAGTGAATTGAATGTGCAATAATGTCTGTAAGCATGTCCACAGCCACCATTGAAAGTCTACGAGCTATGTTTGCCACGCACGGCCTGCCTGATGTCCTAGTCAGCGACAATGGGCCATGCTTCACCAGTGCGGAATTCAAAGAATTCATTACCCGCAACGGGATCAAACATATCACATTTGCGCTGTTCAAGCCCGCACCCAATGGCCAGGCAGAACAGGCAGTTCAGACCATCAAGCAAAGCTTGAAACGTGTGTCGGAAGGCTCCCTGCAGACCCGGTTATCCCGAGTACTGCTCAGCTACCGCACCAGACCCCACTCACTCACCGGGAATCCCCCAGCTGAACTGCTCATGAAAAGGGCGCTTAAAATAAGGCTCTCTGTGGTCCACCCTGATCTACATGATGACGTGGAGGACAAGCAGCATCAACAAAGTATGTACCATGACCATGCAAATTTGTCACGCGATATTGAGATCAATGATCCTGTGTTTGTGCTCAATTTTGGACATGGTCCAAAATGGCTCGCTGGCACGGTCACAGCCAAAGAGGGGAGTAGGGTATTTCAGGTCAAACTGACCAATGGACAAACGCACAGAAAACACTTGGACCAAACTAAACTGCGGTTCACCAACAGCTACGAACAACCTGAAGAGAACACCACCAACTTTGATCTTCCAACACACACACAAGTGGCAACTGACATCAAAGTTGACCACAAAACCGAACTCATCATCCACAGCAGCCCGGCTGCCCAACAGCCCAATGAAGAACTGACCAATCCAACCATACCAGCATTTGTACCGAGACGATCGACAAGGGAGCACAAAGCCCCAGATCTTTCACTTTGTAAATAAGTGTATTGTTGACTTCACTGGGGAGTGATGTTATGTATTTAACCCTTTGTAACCTGCATCACACCTGTCCACCAGAGGGCCTTCCTGTTGGAGTCCCAAGGGATCCCAGCATCCCTTGGGAGCATAGGATATAAGCAGGCCACCCACGAGGTATCTGCTCTCTGGAACTATAATAAAGGAGCTAAGGTCACACTTGCTCATTACACACAATACTCGGTCTGATCATTTATTATGAGTGTAACAATATCCACTTTCAAAAAATCACCCATCTCCGCTCCTGCCTCATCTGCCACCAAATCCCTCATGCATAAAAAAGACTTGCATTAATATAGCACCTTTCATGACCTCAGGATGTCTCAAAGTGCTTTACAGCCAATGAAGTACTTTTGAAGTGGGGGTCACTGTTGTAAGAAGCACAGTGGCCATTGTGCACATAGCAAGCTCCCACATCCACCTGCGAGATCAGATGAGTCCTCGGTTTAACATCTCTTCTGAAAGGCAGCACCTCCAACAGTGCAGCACTCCCTCAGCACTGCACTTGAATGTCAGCCTAGATTTTTGTGCTCAAGTCTCTGGAGTGGGACTTGAACCCACAACCTTCTGACTCAGAAGTGAGATTGCTACCTGTTGTGTATCTGTAAAGCATGCACTCCCATGTTCCGCCACCAGGGAGCTCATCCCCTGAAATCCCAAGGGATCCCAGCATCCCTTGGGAGCACTGTATATAAGCCAACCCCTAAGGCCTGTTCCCCACTCTGGAGTGTCTTATTAAAGACTGAGGTCACTGTTACGTTAACCTCCCTGTGTGCAGCCTCTTCTGTGTAGGAACACAATAACTGGCGACGAGACTATGAATCCAACGCAAAGATGCAGCAAACTGTGGGCATCCTGGAGAAGTTCTCAGAGGGTGAGGACTGGGAAGCCTAAGTCGAACGGCTAGACCAGTACTTTGTAGCCAACGAGCTGGACGGAGAAGGAAGCGCTGCAAAAAGGCAAGAGGTCCTCCTCACGGTCTGCGGGGCACCGACCTACAGCCTCATGAAGAATCTTCTGGCTCCGGTGAAACCCACAGATAAGCCATATGAGGAGCTGTGTACGCTGGTTCGGGAGCATCTTAACCCGAGGGAGAGTGCGCTGATGGCGAGGTATCGGTTCTACACATGCCAGCGGTCTGAAGGTCAGGAAGTGGTGAGCTACGTCGCCGAGCTGAGGCGACTTGCGGGACAATGTGAGTTTGATGGCTACATGGAGCAAATGCTCAGAGACTTTTTTGTACTGGATATTGGCCACGAGACCCTCCTACAAAATCTTTTGACTGTAGAGACACCGACCCTCAGTAAGGCCATTGCGATAGCACAGGCATTTATGTCCACCAGTGATAACATTAAACAAATCTCTCAGCACACAAATGCTAGCAATGTTCATAAATTAACTGGAACTGTGTTTGCGAGCAGAAATGTACAGGGCAGAACCCACGAGTCTGCAACTGCCAGCAGGCCTCAGGTGACTCAGATGACTCAGAGTCCGCAACAAAGGATGAATGCAAGGCAATTCACACCTTGTTGGCGTTGTGGAGGCTTCCATTCAGCCTATTCATGCCGCTTCAAAGAGTATGTTTGCAAGAGCTGTGGAACAATGGGGCACCTCCAACGAGCTTGCAAATGAGCTGTAAGCTCTGCAAAAACCTGCTAACCACCACGTGGCAGAGGAAGATCGGTCCATGGTGGATCAAAGCAATTTCGAGCCTCAGAGAGGAGGCAGATGCTGAAGTACACGGGGTGCACACATTTTCAATGAAATGTCCACCTATAATGCTAAACGGAAAATTGAATGGCTTACCTGTAGCCGTGGAACTGGACACTGGCGCTAGCCAATCCATCATGAGTAAAAAGATGTTTGAGAGACTGTGGTGCAACAAGGCATTTAGACCAGCCCTGAGCCCCATCCACATGAAACTGAGAACGTACACCAAAGAGCTTATCACTGTCCTGGGCAGCGCCATGGTCAAGGTCACCTACGAGGGCACGGTGCACGAACTGCCACCCTGGATTGTCCCGGGCAATGGCCCCACACTGCTTGGAAGGAGCTGGCTGGGCAAAATCCGCTGGAACTGGAATGACATTCGAGCACTATCACATGTCGATGAGGCTTCATGCACCCAGGTTCTTAACAAATTTCCTTCCCTTTTTGAACCAGGCATTGGAAACTTTTCCGGGGTGAAGGTGTGGATCCACTTGGTCCCAGAGGCATGACCCATTCACCACAAGGCGCGAGCGGTACCTCACATGATGAGGGAGAGAGTGGAAATCGAGCTGGACAGGTTGCAACGCGAGGGCATCATCTCCCCAGTGGAATTCGGTGAGTGGGCCAGCCCGATTGTTCCAGTACTCAAAAGTGATGGCACGGTCAGGATTTGCGGCGATTATAAAGTAACTATTAATCGTTTCTCGCTACAGGACCAATACCCGCTACCTAAGGCAGACGACCTATTTGTGATGCTGGCAGGAGGCAAGACATTCACCAAGCTCGACCTGACTTCGGCCTACATGATGTAGGAGCTGGAGGAGTCTTCAAAGGGCCTCACCTACATCAACATGCACAAGGGACTGTTCATCTACAACAGATGCCCGTTTGGAATTCGGTTGACTGCAGCAATCTTCCAGAGAAACATGGGAGTGCATGCTTTACAGATACACATCACCCACTAAGCCACACACAATTTTGCCACCTTCAGACTTGACTATTCCAATGCTCTGCACCCTTTGTAGCTCATCCAAAATTCTGTTTTCCTATTCCACACCAAGTCCTGTTCACCCACTGAACCTGTTAAGCTACATTGGCTCTTGGTTCCCAATGCCTCAAATTTAAAATTCTCATCCACGTGTTTAAATCATTCATTGCCTTGCTTCTCTCCATCTCTGTAACCTCTTCCAGCCCTACAACCACTCCCCTCTCAAATCTCTATTCCTTTTATTCTGGTCTCTAAGGCATCCCTCTCTCCTTTCACTCCAACATTGGTGCCGTTCCTCCACCTCCCTCTTTTTTTTTAAGACTCTTAATACTCACCAAGGTTTTGGTCACTTTCCTACTATCTCCTTCATTGACTCTGCAGCCACTTTTTTGATTACACCAATGTGAAGCACTTTGGGATGCTTTTCTACGTTAAAAGCACTATATAAATGCAAGTTCTTATAAATTTAACCTTGATAAGCTGTACAGTAATCTGAAACACTGAATATATCTCTGTAATACTGTCACTAAGCAAATACCAGCTAAGGCCTGAGATGTTATCATGAGGTGAAGATTAAGGTGCAAGCCACACAATAAGGGAATATTGAAACTCTAGTAAATCCATTCCTCCACAAAATTTTCTCCTTAACTCTCCTGAAGCTGCTGACACTTCCAAGGAGAGTGACAGTCATCCAATGCTTTACCTAAGTGATCATTCGTTATGCAGCGGCTAAGATATTGAGAGTATGAAGAATATTCAACTGCGAAGGATATCACAATCAAAGTCACTTTGCCATCCACATACGCTTTCCAGCAGGGGTTATTGGACAGTTCTCAGGAGTGGGGACTTAGGCTGACTTAGCTCCTCCATAGACAACAACACTGAAACCAATTGTCGTAAAGAACAGATTTTTATAAAACACACATTTTAACATGGGTTAGTGTTAACATTACTGTAAAACCTACATAAAGACTTACTTTGGAGCTTTCATTTAAAATAGATTGTTGCAAAGAATGCTTAAGAATCTGTGTTCTATGTGCTGCTTCTGAAATGTCCAGTTATTTCCTTTGGCTCAAATATCAGCAAAGTAAAATCAAACTGAAATCTGTGATTTATTACATCAATCGGAGACTATCAAACAAATTTGTGACATGTAGGCATGGAATTTCTAGTAGGGGCGCAAACAGGAAAATACGCCCAGAAAGCAGTTAACACTGCGTTGGTTTTGTTGAGTTGAAATTATGCTCAAGTTTCCCTGCAAACTCATTAGCATAAATCTACATTTAAATTGTCCCATGAATCAGCACAATCAAGCAGCATATCGATCGTAATGGATTTGTGACTAGAGCAGGGCATTCTCCAGCATCACAAAGAGGAGTGGGATTGCCAGGAAATGCACCATTCATCAACTGACTGATTTAATGCACTTGGTCTTACTTTTTAATTGGCTTCAATTTACTGCTGGTGACTGCTGACTTCAATTAAATACTTTATTGCAGCAAAGCAGGACACACCTATGTGGCTTCAATTGACTAATGGTCACAAGTCTTATGTACCAAGGGCAGATCAATTGATCAGATCATTTGACCAGATAGGAATGAGCCTTTTGTGAAGTGGTAGCATTCCTGCCTCTGGGCCAGAAGATATCAAAGTTCAAACCTCACTCCAGATAGTCCTGGTAAGTGGAGTCAAAGCACCAGCTTCAAATTCTGGGTTGATATCCAGTGGGATAATTGCATCCGGTGGGTGTCCCATTGTATGGATTGTGGGAGCCCATAAAATCCTCTTGCCGTATAGGACTAAGCATCCTACTGGCTGGTATTGAGATGGTTATGGCCATGGAAGGAGCATTAACATTGCTGCCTATGAATCCTTCCACTACTTCACAATGAGAAAATATGAAAATGATGATTTGACCAGACCAGTGTGAACATGTGTGCCAGTCATGACCACCACTGAACGGGTGCAATTGGCAGGGACTGCTCGTCATGAAGGGACTTTTGAAAAACACAAGATCATGACAAGATCTAGCATAAAGTGTTTATGGACGCAACTCATGCTTAAAATTCATTGACCTTTTGTGCTAGTTCATTTAATTCCGCCCAGATTATGCTATTATAGAAGTGGAAATCATGCAGAAACGATGTAAAGTTTTTCTAATTAGTTGAATTCTCCTTTGAGCCATTCCCACACTTGTTTTATATTTTGAATTTTTCTATCTTTGTTTAGACCGAGCCCTTACTTTTTTCTTTTTTGCTGATTTATTTTTGGAGGAAGGTTTTTGGCTTTTTCCTGATTTCGCTCTGCTGGACGGCGTTTTCTTTTCTTTGATTTTGCCGGAGATGTTACCTCTTCCTCCGAATTCAACCATCTGGCCCTGGAAATTTGACTATCCAGCAGATTCAAAAGAATAAAGAAAAAAAGTCAGAACAAAGTTCTCTTAGAAAGATTACTGAATGAAAAGAATTGTGTCTGGAAAATAAACGCCTTCAAATTCAAACTTGTTAAGAACCAGTGACTTACATTACTGAAAATAGAATGTTAAATGTTTATTTCTTTTCCTCTCTCTCCTCCCTTTTATTTTCCACAAGAACTCCTAATTTCCACAGAAACCTGTTACACATTAGAGAACCAATTTAACTTGAGGCGGGAAATGGAGGTGCTGGGGCCAAAGCGGGTAGCGAATTGAGTGCGAAGCCCATGGGATTTTATATGCCAGGCCTCATTTATAAGCCTGAACACTGACTCCTACATGGAGAATGTCTCCGGCAAAGTAAGTACGGATGGGGAGGATGAGCAGCAAGTACAAATTTGGGGTGGGGTTGGCAAGGCTGCAATCGGGGGAGGGGGAAAGCCATACTCCTGGCCCACAAGGAGCACCAGGCGGGGGAGTGGGGATGACTTAAAATGGGCCCTTAGGAATGATAAAGTCATGAGTCAGCATGCAAATAATAGGGTGATTTTTACCCTCCTGCCAAGTGAGAATGGTGCGAGTGCGAAGTTAAGATGGCCCGGGGGTTTGCGCCATGTTGCCTACGCATGTTGCCTACGCATTTTCGCCCCCACCAATTTTATTTGACTGAATTCAGGTACGGGATGGCCACCCACCCTAGAGGAGAGTGAGCCTAATTTAAATGCTAGGGTCACCTCCCAATGACATCATCAGCATGCACAGGCAACTTTAACCATGGACCAAAGTAAGGCTCCAGCCTGCCAGCAAAAGCTGCTGGCAGCCAGGATCCTGGCCACAGGACGCCTAAGTAAGAGACTTTTAATTGTTTTTAAGGTTTCTTGTGGGCTGGAGCACTCCTGCTCCTCCCAGCCCCACAAGGATGCTTTTGGCCTTCCCTGCCATAGGCTTCCACCACTCCCCCGATTGCAGACATGGTGACCCCCCAAACTCTGCAGTGACCTTGTCATGGACCATCTCTGAGGGTCCTCAGCGGCTATCTCACCTCGACTAATTTTGACTCCCACCTATCAACGGCGGTGTCATTTGGGCAGGGGTCAGTGTTGGGGCATGTAAATGAGGCCCGTGAGTTGCAAGCTCCTGGGCCTCACGTTCCGGGAAACCGGACAGAACGCTGCCTGCTTCGGCTTCCCCGCATCCTCGACCCAAGTAAAAATCGGCTCTTATGGGTACATCTGTGAACCATTGACCTCAATCACACTGCTTTGCAGAAGCACCAATTGAATGCCAGGTAGTTCCCCCAAAGGAATAGATACACACTCTCATGTGAAGGTGATGTAAGGCAAGTGGTTTTGCAGGACAAAATCACACAAATTTCTACACTTGATTCAAGTAGCGAGATTTGTTGTCCAAGTTCCTGAGTGGATTTAAACGACAACAAACCAATTTGAAAATACATAGGGGGCGAAATTGCCCTGCACCCTGATTGGTGGGCGATAACCAGCTGAGGCCGGGACTTTCTGCGCCCGGCGCAGAAGTCCCGCCCCACCAATGAATTGGGCTTACCACCCCTCAAAGGAAGTGGAGCGCAATTTCATTAGAGGCGGGTCCCAGGGTGCTACTAGGGCCCTTTGCTTAAAAGGGAGGGCTGCTGCGCCTCTCATGGCCTCCACTACGTCACCAGGGCAACGTGGGACCGTGCCTGTAGCCCTGCACCCAAAACGGAGTGCCAAGCTGCACGATGGCAGCCTGGACCACGCTAGGGCCACCATCCTGGATCCGACCCGAGAGTCGGCAATCCAGAAAAGAAGGGCGTGGGGCACTGGCGCCCTCCCCTTTAAGGAGTGCCCCGAGTGCGGATGTCAGCCAGCAGCTAGCATTTACATCTGCTCACACCAGCCTCACCATTCGTGGTGTTACTTACCCGCGTGGCAGTGAGGGGTTTCTGTGCACGGCAATTACGTCATCACCGGTTCCGCGCCGCTGCTGTGGCAGTGCCTCCGCAAACTCCCAGGCAATTTCCCGGGAGCCAGTAGTGCCACCACCCATCCCCGAGCGAACAGTATCCTCCGCCCCATTAGTGCCCCCGGAGGCGCCAACGGGTCTCTAAAGGGGCAAGTTCATCCCCATAGCCACTTTTAAAAACTCTGTGGTTGGAGTTATGTCCTCCTGCTATTAAAACTGATGCATTTATACTATACTGTGCTTTCCAAGCCACCTACTGCAACTGAAGCAGTTTGAGGCCATTTTACAGGACGGAGCGGTGGCTTGTAGAGATTGGAGATTGTTAGCTCCCCTACGTGTATTGCTGTAGTGAAAACTCCAGCAATACTGGTATGCTCGAGTTGAGTGCAGGCTTTGATGCCTTGTTTGACATAGCAGGCCAGGCCTTATTTGGGATGGATATTGTACGTGATCAGGTCAAAACCTGTAATACGTTCTCTTGTGTCGAACTGGTAGATGTGTTCAATGTGTGTTTCTTCAACAACCAGGACATCGACGCTGTGTTTCTTGAGTAACCTTTCAAGGCATTCGCATTTTGAACAAGAGATGCCTTCGATGTTAAGTTGGCATATTCGGATGGCTGGGTTTGCATGTAGTTTTCTTTGATCCTGCAGAGCACCTTTCAATTTGCTTGGTTTGCTACTATCAATTTAACAACAAGTTTGGTCTCCTTTGAGACGACATTAGATCACATATCAACCTCCTGCCGATTACCACCTACCGCCCTCCCTCAGCTGCTGCATCAGTACTCCTCCATGTTGAACACCACTTGGAAGAAGCAAGGGCACAGAATGTACTCTGGGTGGGAGACTTCAATGTCCATTACCAAGAGTGGCTCGGTAGCACCATTACTGACCACGCTGGCCGAGTCCTGAAGGACATTGTTGCCAGACTGGGCCTGCGGCAGGTGATGAAAGAACCAACACAAGGGTAAAACCAACTTGACCTCGTCCTCACTAATCTACCTGTCACAGATGCATCTGTCCATGACAGCATTGGGAGCAGTGACCACCGCATAGTCCTTGTAGAGACAAAGTCCCATCTTCACACTGAGAACATCCTCTACCTTGTTGTATGGCAGTACCATTGTGCTAAATGGGATAGATTCAGAACAAATCTAGCAGCTCAAAACTGGGCATCCATGAGGCGCTGTGGGTTATCAGAAGCAGAATTATATTTCAGCACAATCAGTAACCTCATGGCCTGGCATATCCCTCACTCTACCATTACCATCAAGCCTGGGGATCAACCCTGGTTCAATGAAGAGTGCAGAAGAACATGCCAGGAGCAGCACCAGCAATACCTAAAAATGAGATGCCAACCTGGGGAAGCTGCAACATAGGACTACATGCATGCTAAACAGTAGAAGCAGCATGCTATAGACAGAACTAAGTGATCCCACAATCAACGGATCAGATCAAAGCTCTGCATTCCCACCACACTCAGTCATGAATGGTGGTGGACAATTAAACAATTAACGGGAGGAGGAAGCTCCATCAATATCCCCATCCTCAATGATGGTGGTGACTAGCACGCAAGTGCAAAAGACAAGGCTGAAATGTTTGCAACTATCTTCAGCCAGAGGTGCAGTGTGGATGATCCATATCAGCCTGCTCCTGGATACAGCAAAGGCTATGGGCCCTGACAACATCCCGGCTGTCATGCTGAAGACATGTTCTACAGAATTAGCCGCCCCTCCAGCCAAGCTGGTCCACTTTCTACAACTTTCTACAATACTTTCATCAACCCGACAATGTAGAAAACTGTCCAGGTATGTCCTGTCCACAAAAGCAGGATAAATCTAATCAGGCCAATTACTGCCACATCAGTCTACTCTCAATCATCAGCAAAGTGATGGAAGGTGTTGTCGACAGCTCTATCCAGCGGAACTTACTCACCAATAACCTGCTCACCGAAGCTCAGTTTGGGTTCCGCCGGGACCACTCACCTCCAGACCTCATTAAAGTCTTGGTCCAAAAATGGACAAAAGAGCTGAATTCCAGGGTGAGGTGAGAGTAACAGCCCTTGACATCAAAGCAGCATTTGACCAAGTGTGGCATCAAAGAGGCCTACTAAAATTGAAGCCAATGGGAATCAGGAAGAAAACTCTCCACTGGCTGGAGTCATACCTAGCACAAAAGAAAGTGGTTGCAATTGTTGGAGATCAATCATCTCAACCCCAGGACATCGCTGCAGGAGTTCCTCAGGGCAGTGTCCTAGGCCCAACCTTCTTCAGCTGCTTCATCAATGATCTTCCCTCCATCATAAGATCAGAAGTGGAGATGTTCGCTGATGATGGCACAGTGTTCAGTTCCATTCACAACTCCTCAGATAATGAAGCAGTCTGTACCCACATGCAGCAAGACCTGGATGACAGTCAGGCTTGGGCGAATAAGTGGCAAGTAAAATTCGCGCCACACAAGTACCAGGCAATGACTATCTCCAAAAAGCGAGAGTCTAACCACCGCTCCTTGATATTCAACGGCATTACCATCACCGAATCCCCCACCATCAACATCCTGGGGGGTCACCATTGACCAGAAACTTAAATGGACCAGCCACATAAATATTGTGGTTACAAGAGCAGATCAGAGGCTGAGTATTCTTCGTAGAATCATCGAACGGTTACAGCATGGAAGAAGGCCATTCGAGCCCATTGAGCCCGTGCCGACTCTCTGCAAGAGCACTGCAGCGGCGAGTGTCTCACCTCCTGACTCCCCAAAGCCTTTCCACCATCTACAAGGCACAAGTCAGGAATGTGATGGAATACTCTCCACTTGCCTGGATGTGCAGTTCCAACAACATTCAAGAAGCTCGACACCATCCAGGACAAAGCAGCCTGCTTGATTGGCAGCCCATCCACCACCTAAAACATTCACTTCCTCAATCACTGATGTACCGTGACTGCAGTGTGTACCATTTACAAGATGCACTGCAGCAACTCACCAAGGCTTCTTCGACAGCACCTCCCAAACCTGTGACCTATACCACCTAGAAGGACAAAGATAGCAGGCGCATGGGAACACCACCACCTCCAAGTTCCCCTCCAAGTCACACAACATCCTGACTTGGAAATATATCGCTGTTCCTTCATCGTCGCTGGGTCAAAATGCTGGAACTCACTCCCTAACAGCACTATGGAAATACCTTCACCACACAGACTGCAGCGATTCAAGAAGGCGACTCATCACCATCTTCTCAAGGGCAATTAGAGATGGGCAATAAATGCTGGCCTTGCCAGCATCGCCCACATCCCATTAATTATTATTTTTTAAATGAAACATTTTAGAGTGCGCTTCTCAAACTGATATTTTTGCAAAGAATGCAACATTACTTTAAATTATACTTCTTAAACCATGGGAAATGTGTTATTCTGACAAACAGAAACCAATTTGTGCTATTCCAGCTTCTGTTTGCTGCTGTTACATAAATGAGGTATCTACCTCACTACTTTCACTCTGTGTGATTGCTCAGCAGAAAGTATAACCTACAGATAATTAAACTGACCATTTCAGTTTTTCCTTCCCTTTTGAGTATTGCAGTGCACT
This sequence comes from Pristiophorus japonicus, assembly GCF_044704955.1. Taxonomy (NCBI): domain Eukaryota; kingdom Metazoa; phylum Chordata; class Chondrichthyes; family Pristiophoridae; genus Pristiophorus; species Pristiophorus japonicus. The sequence continues at coordinate 173,569,433 of NC_091981.1, forward strand.
GAAAGCTGGCTGAGAACCAATCAGTCTTGCTACGTGCAGTAGAAGGTGGGGGGCTCCAGAAATGAGAAACCCAATCATGAATATCTACCCAATAAAAGTAAACAAAACACTGACTCCTGTCCCCAACATAGAAACATAGAAACATAGAAAATCGGTGCAGGAGTAGGCCATTCAGCCCTTCAAGCCTGCACTGCCATTCAATAAGATCATGGCTGATTATTCCTTCAATACCCCTTTCCTGCTTTCTCTCCATACCCCTTGATCCCCTTAACCGTAAGGGCCATATCTAACTCCCTCGTGAATATATCCAATGAACTGGCATCAACAACTCTCTGCTGTGGGGAATTCCACAGGTTAACAACTCTCTGAGTGAAGAAGTTTCTCCTCATCTCAGTCCTAAATGGCCTACCCCTTATCCTAAGACATGGCCCCAAGTTTCCACATGATTTGCTCCTGATTTTTAGGAGCAACTGGTGTAGAACGGAGTATCTTAGAAATCGGAATTCTCCACATTTAGTTTTCTGCAGTTCTAGTCAGGTAGAACAGTTTCACTTTGGAACAGAATTTTTTTTTCAAAAGGGGGCGTGTCCGGCCACTGACGCCTGATTTGAACGTTTCCACAGTGAAAACGTACTCCAAACTAACTTAGAATGGAGCAAGTGAAGATTTTTGTACGCTTGATAAAAAATCACAAGCGATCCATGAGAGGGCTGTGGGCTTCTTCAGGATTGCCGGCTTTCCAAAGGTACAGGGCTGCATTGATTGTACCCACATAGCCTTGCGAGCACCCGTGGAGGAATCTGAGCAGTACCGAAATAGGAAAGGTTTCCACTCTATCAATGTGCAGCTCGTGTGTGACGACAAGCAGCGCATCATGTCAGTCGATGCGAGATACCCTGGCAGCACCAACGATGCGTTCATCCTGACATGTTTGAGCAGCAGCCAGAAGGGCAGAGCTGGCTACTGGGAGACAAAGGGTATGGCCTGACCACCTGGCTCATGACGCCCCTACACGTGACACGGACAGAAGCTGACCGTCAATACAACATGGCGCACATTGCGACGCACAGCATTATTGAGAGGACCATTGGCATATTGAAACAGCGATTCCAATGCCTGGACCATTCCGGAGGACAGTTGCAATACTCTCCTCAGATGGTCGGTCACTTCACTGTTGTGTGCTGCATGCTTCATAACTTAGCCATCATGAGGCAGCAGGAGCTGGTAGTGGAACCCGAAGACCGACGTGAGGGTCCAGTGCATGATGATAGTATTACGGAAGACCAGGATGTGGATGATACCGACAATCAGGAAAGCATGCAAGTGCCTGATGCCGGAGCACGAGGTCGGAGGAGGGCCGTCCATCGTGCCCCTTTAACGATTGCTCGAGACTTGCGCCAGCAGCTCATCCGTGAATGCTTCAACTACTGATGCCTGAGGGCTCTGCGACCACTTTTGCATATGGACATGTTTATTCTTTGCAGTTGTTCCTACGTTGTGTTGTGTTAATGGAACATGAAACAGTTTTAATGAAAAAATATTTTATTGAAAAGTTAACGTCACTCTAATAAAATATTTGTTGTCTCAAACTATACTTTTTAATATGACTCTTGAAGATCACTTAAAAACTTTAAGATCACTTATAAACTTGTAAAGTTACAAAAGTTACAAAACACTTTCTATGTGAAAAATGTTACACTCTTAAGATCACTTACACTTCAAGATCACTTTTTAGATGCAAAATTAAATAATTTACAGAATGTGAGAGCATTTACACTATAAGATCACTTGAAAACCCTGAGATCACTTATATGTTGTAAAGTTACAAAAGTTACAAAACACTTTCTATGTGAAAAATGTTACACTCTTAAGAACACTTAAACTTCAGGATCACTTTTTAGGTGCAAAATTAAATAAGATACAAAAAATGTGAGAGCATTTACACGATAAGATCACTTAAAAACCATAAGATCCCTTATAAGTTGTAAAGTTACAAAACTTACAAAACAATTTCAATTTGAAAAACGCTACTACAGCTACATCAAGAACAAGAACAAAAGCAGCAAAGAAAGGCTACAACCATGTCTCATCCATATCTCAGTGAATGTTCACTTCCTCATGGGGATGTCATTTGATTGGCCGGGCTGTGTGCCCTTATTGCAGCAGCTACCTCAACCAGGCCCTCCCTGACGGCCTGTGCCGACACTTGCATGCCCTCCCTGATGGCCTGTGCCGTCGATTGCACTCCCTCGGACATTCCCTCCCTAAGTTCCCGTGTCATTACTGCTATTTCTCCCGTCAGGACCGTCAACTCTTCACTCACTGCACTGACGCCACCGATGAGTGATCGGGTAAGCTCATTGGTCTCCATACCCAATGCCACAACCTGAGCCGCATCTGTTGCACGCTGCATCTCAGGAGAGCGTGTCTCCAATCTCCTTCTCCTCTGCCTGGGTCTGCCTCATGGTACCACTACACTGGGAGGCACGGGCACGGACGGTGGGATGCTCGGTGTTGCAAGCGGCACCACTAGACAGGGAGGCGCAGGCTGGGACTGTGGGATGCTCTGTGTTCCAGATGGCTGAACTGGAGGGAGAAGCTTGGGTTGGAATGGTGGGATGCTCTGTGTTGCAGACGGCAGAACTAGAGAGAGAGGCTCGGGATGGAACGGTAGGACGCTCGGTGTTCCAGACGACAGCACTCGAGTGCGAGCGTGGGCTGGGATGTTGGACGAATGAGTGCAAACTGCTCCATGATATCAGCAGCAACACTGGGACCCGAAGCGTCGGAATCAAAACCATAGTAGGTGGAACCAGAACCTATGCGAGAGGGAGACGCAGGCTGGGACGGTAGTGCACTGACTGTAGAATGCTGCATTATACCAACAGCACCACTGGGACCCGCAACATCGGAAGCGAAAGCATGGAAGGTGGAACCAAGACCTATGCTAGGGGTTGAAACTCTGATGCCCCTTGATGGGGGCTCATAAACATTAAATTAGAAGCTCTCCCCTGCAGACATTTCAGTCATCGCTGCCATCATCCAGTCTGGATCGTCCGCAGCTGGTTGTACTGGTTCTTGTTCTGTTTCCTCAGGATCCTCAGGGTTGGCAGCAGCAGCAGCAGCAGCAGCATCACCATCATCATCATCATCATCATCATCAACATCATCATCATCATCAACATCATCAACATCATCATCATCATCAACATCATCAACATCATCATGTTCTGCAAAATACATCAGAACAGTCAAATGCTTAACAGCAAGGGAGGGGGCCAGGTGGGTAGCATGAGTACTCTCACACATAGCAGGCCAGGCAGCAGGTTGATTTAAAGGGTCACGATGCATTTTCAGGACTTATCCTCTTCCTCGCGTGCGGGCCCAGCTTGTGCTGTACCGATTGCTTTACTCCATGTCCGACTCATCATAGCAGCTACCCTTTGTTCCAAGGGTGTCAGTGGATGCAGATTGGGTGTGCCTCCTCCTGTCCGAGTTGCCTCCCTTTTGTTGTGGGCCAATTTCTTCTGCAAAGAGTAAAATATAACTTTTTACAGAGTGTGTCAGTCTGCAAGGTGGGACATACAGATAGCCAGGTTACAATTACGATTAAATTAAAAATGGGAAATATTACTTACACTAACTACTTGACCAAGGTCGTGCCATTTCTTTTTACCTGACTTCCAGATCTCATGGTATGCACCACTGCGCAGTAATCTTCTGCAACTTGGTTCCAGCGTTTCTTCATTTCTTTTGGTGGCACTTTTATGCGACCTCTGTTGCTGGTATCTAGCTCCTGCCATCTCTGCTCAATTACGTTGACTAATATCTCCACTTCCTCATGCAAGAAATTCTTTGTTCTTGGTGGACATTGATCCATTGCAAAGTTGAATTGGCACTTTTATTTCTCCAAACACACAGTCCTTAATTTGCAGGCACCGGTTCTGCAAGTTTAGCAGTGAAAAGCTGAACTCACTGATTTCAGCAGGTGATTTATTCAGCAGTGCTGCTAAAAGCACTCCCTCACACACAGAAATATCAAGAAAATTAAAATACAAGCCTTTGCAGGGGTCCAAGAAACAAATCTTCACTTTTTCTGCAGCACTTTTAAAAATGGCCGAGTGCCAATGTTTACTTCAGACTGCGCGTGCGCGAACGCTCCAACGCGCACGCGCAGGGTTGCCGGCACCAAGAAGCCTCATTTAAATTGTACCCGCTCCCTCCTACTTACAAAATCGGCGCGAGTGGTAGGCTCTGCCCCCTGTGCGCCGCGCCAAGCAGACATCGAGCTCAAAGGAGCTCGAGAATACCGTGTTTTTTTTCCGGCGCCGTTTTCGGTGCGAAAAACAGGCACCCAGCTCTGAGGTGTGCCTTTTTCGCCGCGTGTGGAAACTTGGGGCCTATGTCCCTTGGTTCTGGACTTCCCCGACATTGGGAACATTCTTCCCACATCTAACCTGTCCAGTCCCGTCGGAATCTTATATGTTTCTATGAGATCCCCTCTCATCCTTCTAAACGCCAGTGAATACAGGCCCAGTTGATCCAGTCTCTCCTCATATGACAGCCCAGCCATCCCTGGAATCAGTCTGGTGAACCTTCGCTGCACTCCCTCAATAGCAAGAACGTCCTTCCTCAGACTAAGAGACCAAAACTGAACACAGTATTCCAGGTGAGGCCTCACTAAGGCCCTGTACAACTGCATTAAGACCTCCCTGCTTCTATATTCAAATCCCCTAGCTATGAAGGCCAACATACCATTTGCCTTCTTTACCACCTGCTGTACCTGTGTGCCCACTTTCAGTGACTGATGAACCATGACACCCAGGTCTCATTGCACCTCCCCTTTTCCTAATCTGCCGCCATTCAGATAATATTCTGCCTTCGTGTTTTTGCCCCCAAAATGGATAACCTCACATTTATCCACATTATACTGCATCTGCCATGCATTTTCCCACTCACCTAACCTGTCCAAGTCACTTTTTATTACTTGTCAGATTAAACTATATTCTCACTCTAAATTGGGGACAGATTGGGAGGGGTAACATTTAACTGTTGTACCAAAATTGCAGGTTGTTTTTTGAGTCTTTCTCACCTGGAAGCACACCCTGCATTTATCAGGTGAGGACATGGTGCCGATGAAGTCCCCCCTGCCACACTCCTCACAGTAACGAGTCCCACACCATTTACACATATAGACCTGAATGAAAAGAGGAACATGTAATGCTACATACAATACAAAGCTCTGGTAAAGTCAGATAATGTTTCATATTTCAGCCCAGAACAGACTGAGATAGCACTTATGACTGTAAATGCTTATTACCACTTCCAGCTTTCCATATTGCGCTACAGCCATACCCCTTTTTATATTCAAAAAGTGTAAGATTATTAATTGGCGCTTTTTCCACCATGTACACAAGTCTTAACTGCTTTCACAATCTGCAAGATTATTACCCCTCTCCTCCTATAGTGTACACAACTTTTACCCTATCTCCATCATTAGTGTATAGAACTATTTCCCTCTCTCATTCAGCGTAGTGGTCAGGATCATTAGTATCTCTAATTTCATCATGCACAGAATCATTATCTCCTTTCCTTCCATAGTGTACAGGGCCTTTACCCTCTCTCATTCCATAGTGTACAGGACTATTCCCCTCTTTCATGTACAAAAGATCTGAATTCCAGAGGTGAGGTGAGAGTGACTACCCTTGAAATCAAGGCAGCATTTGACTGAGTGTGGCAACAAGGAGCCATATAAAATTGAAGTCAATGGGAATCAGGGGGAAGGAAAACTCTCCACTGGCTGGAGTCACACCTAGCACAAAGGAAGATGATTGGGGTGGTTGGAGGTCAATCATCCCAGCCCCAGGACATTTCTACAGGAGTTCCTCAGGACAGTATCCTAGGCCCAACCATGTTCAGTTGCTTCATCAATGACCTTCCCTCCATCATAAGGTCAGAAGTGGGGATGTTCACTGGTGATTGTACAGTTTGGTTCCATTCGCAACTCCTCATAATGAAGCAGTCCATGCCTCCACATGCAGCAAGACCTGGACGACATTCAGGCTTGGGCTAAGTGGCAAGTAACATTCATGCCACACAAGTGCCAGGCAATGACTATCTCCAACAAGCAAGAGTCTAACCACTGCCCTTTGACATTCAACGGCATTACCATTGCCGAATCCTCCACCATCAACATCATGGGGTGGGGTTCCATTGATCAGAAACTTAACAGGACCAGCCACATAAATACTATGGCATCAAGAGCGTGCTAGAAGCTGGGTATTTTGCGGCGAGTGTCTCACCTCCTGATGCCTCAAAGCCATTACACTATCTACAAGGCACAAGTCAGGAGTGTGATGGAATTCTCTCCAATTGCCTGGATGAGTGCAGCTCCAACAACACTAATAAGAAGCTCAACACTGTTGTGTATGGAGAAAGAGTCAGACTGAACACTGAGAACTCAAGGTAAAGTGTGACCTTAGTCTTTTATTGCAGGTCTCCAGAGTGCCTCTCCAACCTGTGAAGCCTCCTTAAATACCTATGCTCCTAAGGGATTATGGGATCCCTTGGGACTCTAGGGGATGAGCCCTCTGGTGGCTGTACAGAGTAAATACAAGTCCACATATATAACACCCCCCCCCCCCAAAGACAATAGTGTAACTATTTACAATGTGAGTTGATCTGGGACCCTTCTTGTCCTGGTTGATCATCTCAGTGTGAAAGCTGGTGTTGTTGAATCATTTGTTGGGTCCTCTCTGGGCTGCTGTGCAGCTGGCCTTGCTGGGCTGCCTGGTGTGTTGGGCCCTGCAGGGCTGCTGTGAATGATGGGTTCTGCTTCATGGTCAACTGTGGTGCCGGTTGCCATTGGTGTGTATGTTGGGGGATCAAAAAAGGTAGGGTCCAAGGTGGGTTGCTCAGGGTAGTCCGTGAATCTGAGTTTGATTTGGTCCGGGGAATTAGTCGATTTGAAAGTTTGACCCGAAACACCCTGCTTTCCTCTTTGGCCACGAAAGTGCCGGGAAACCATTTGGGACCTTGTCCATAATTTAATACAAATACAGGATCATTGATTTCAATCTCGCGTGACACATTTGGGCTATCATGGTATGCACTTTGTTGAAGCCGCCTGCTCTCTACCTGTTCATATAGATCAGGGTGAACTAACGAGAGCCTTGTCTTAAGTGCTCTTTTCATGAGCAGTTCAGCAGGTGGGATCCCAGTGAGTGAGTGGGGTCTCGTGTGGTAGCTAAGCAGGACTCAGGATAGGCGAGTCTGCAGTGAGCCTTCAGTTACGCTCTTCAAGCCTTGCTTGATGGTTTGCACTGCTCTCTCTGCCTGACCATTGGACGCTGGTTTAAACGGGGCAGATGTGACATGTTTGATTGCATTAAGGGTCATGAATTCTTTGAGCTCAGCACTGGTAAAACATGGCCCATTGTCGCTCACCAGGGCATCGGGTTAGCTGTGTGTGGCAAACATGGCCCGTAGGCTTTCAGTAGTGACAGCGGACGTGCTAGCCGACATTATCTCGCATGCAATCCACTTGGAGTACGCGTCTACAACCACAAGGAACATTTTACCCAAGAACGGGCCTGCATAGTCAACGTGTACACTAGACCATGGCTTGGAGGGCCAAGACCATAAATTTAGCGGCGACTTCCTGGGTACATTGCTTAACTGCGAGCATGTATTACATCTGTGAACGTAGGACTCTAAGTCCGCATCGATACCGGGCCATCACACGTGGGATCTGGCTATCGCTTTCATCATTACAATGCCTGGGTGGGTACTGTGGAGGTCACTGATGAAGGTGTCTCTGCCCTTCTTGGGGACCACTACTCGATTGCCCCACAGAAGGCAGTCTGTCTGTGTAGACATTTCATCTTTGCGCCGCTAGAACGGCTTTATCTCTTCTTGCATTTCCACTGGGATACTGGACCAGCTCCCATGAAGCACACAGCTTTTGACTAGAGATAATAAGGGGTCCTGGCTTGTAGCGGATGGCGTAGTTGTATGCGGATAACGTGAGCGCCCATCTCTGGATGCGGACCGCTGCGTTGGTATTTATCCCTTTACTCTCGGAAAACAGGGATATAAGTGGCTTATGGTCAGTTTCCAATTCGAATTTCAGCCCAAACAGGTATTGATGCATTTTCTTTACCCCAAAGACAGATGCTAGCGCTTTTTTTTCAATCATGAAGTAGGCTCTCTCAGCCTAAGACAGACTCCTGCATGCATAAGCAACCGGTTGCAGTTTCCCGAAATCATTAACTTGTTGCATTACACACCAGACGCCATATGACGATGCATCACATGCTAGTATCAAATGCTTATATGGATCATACAACACAAGCAATTTGTTTGAGCATAACAATTTTCTCGCTTTTACAAAGGCATTTTCTTGGCTTTTGCCCCAAACCCATTCGCCCCCTTTTCGTAGTAAGACATGTAGTGGTTCGCAGTGTGCTGAGACCCGGTAAGAAGTTATCAAAGTAGTTCAAGAGTCCCAGAAACGACCGCAGCTCCTTCACATTCTGTGGCCTCGGTGCGTCCTCGATTGCCTCCGTCTTCGCTTTGGTGGGCCTGATGCCATCCGTCGCAATCCTCCTTCCCAGAAACTCCACTTCAGGTGCCAGGAAAACGCACTTCGAACATTTTAACCTGAGCCCCATACGGTTGAGTCAATAAGAACCTCCTCCAGGTTCTACAGGTGCTCGACTATGTTCCGACCTGTGACCAAGATGTCGTCCTGGAAGACCACGGTATGCGGGACTGAGTTCAGTAAACTTTTCATGTTTCTCTGGAATATCGCCGCTGCTGATCGGATTCCAAATGGGCATCTGTTATAAACAAAAAGACCCTTGTGCGTGTTGATGCAGGTGAGGGCCTTCGATGATTCCTCCAGTTCCTGCGTCATGTAGGCTGAGGTCAGATCCAGCTTCATGAATGTCTTTCCTCCCGCCAGCATTGCAAAGAGGTCGTCGGCCTTTGGTAGTGGGTATTTGTCTTGTAGGGAGAAATGATTGATAGTTACTTTGTAATCGCCACAGATTCTGACGATGCCGTCTCCCTTGAGGACTGGGACAATAGGACTGGCCCACTCGCTGAACTCGATCGGTGAAATGATGCCCTCTCTTTGCAGCCAGTCCAACTCGATCTCTACCCTTTCTCTCATCATGTACGGTACTGCTCTCGCCTTGTGATGGATGGGTTGCGCCCCCGGAATTAGGTGGATCTGCACTTTTGCTCCTTGGAATTTCCCGATGCCTGGTTCGAATAGTGAAGAAAATTTGTTTAAGACCCGGGCACACAGCAGGCGATAGCGCTCGGACGTTGTCCCAGTTCCAGCGTATCTTTCCCAGCCAGCTGCTGCCGAGCAGCGTGGCACCATCGCCCGGTACCACCCAGAGTGATAGCTTGTGCACCGTTCCATCATAGGAAACCTTTACGGTGGCACTGCCGATTACAGGAATCAGCTCTTTCATGTAAGTTCTTAGTTTCGTGCGAACTGGAATTAAGACTGGCCTTGAGGCCTTGCTGCACCACAATCTTTCCAAAGTCTTTTTGCCCATGATGGACTGGCTTGCACCCGTGTCCAGCTCCATTGACACCAGGAGTCCATTTAGTTCAACGTTCAGCATTATCGGGGGACATTCGTGGTGAATGTGTGCACCCCATGTACCTCTGCCTCCTCTATCTGAGGCTCTGGTTCGTCGTAATCCTCCGTGGATCTGTCCTCCTCTGTAACATGGTGGTTTGCAGGTTTAACAGGCTTAGCAGCTCGCCTGCACACTCGTTGGAGGTGTCCCATTGTTCCACAGCCCTTGCAAACGTACTCTTTGAATTTGCATGAATGGAAACAATGATCACCCCGCAGCGCCAACAGGGTGTTAATGGCCTTGCATTCATTACTCTTGATGGTAGACTCTGAGTCATCTGCGCACATGCAGCTGCAGGTATGTGTGACCTGCCCTGTACGTTACGATTCGAAAAAAAGCATCACTTTGTTCACAGTACTTGTAGCAGCACTTGTGTGCTGAGAGATTTGCTTCGTATTGTCACTGGTGGCAATGAACGCCTGGGCTATCGCGATGGCCTTACTCAAGGTTGAGGTCTCTACTGTCAAAAGTTTGTGAAATATGGTTTTGTGGCCAATGCCAAGTACGAAAAAGTCTCTGAGCATGTGCTCCAAATGTCCTTCAAATTCGCAATGTCCTGCAAGGCGTCTCAGCTCAGCGACATAATTCGCCACTTCCTGGTCTTCAGGCCTTTTGTAGGTGTAGAACCGGTACCTCGCCATCAGAACGCTTTCCTTCGGGTTCAAATGCTCTCGGACCAGTGTGCACAAATTATCGTATGATTTCTCCCTGGGTTTCGCTGGAATGAGCAGATTCTTCATGAGGCTATACGTTGGTGCCCCACAGACGGTGAGGAGGATCGTCCTTCATTTGGCAGCGCTCTCTTCTCCATCTAGATCGTTGGCCACAAAATATTGGTCGACTCGCTCCACAAAAGTTTCCCAATCATCTCCCTTGAAAATTTCTCCAGGATGCCGACTGTTCTCTGCATCTTTGGATTCGCTAACTCTATCTCGTCGCCAGTTGTGTATGGAGAAAGAGTCAGACTGAATACTGTGAGCTCAAAGTGATGTGTGACCTTAGTCTTTTATTGCAGGTCTCCAGAGTGCCTCTCCAACCTGTGAAGCCTCCTTAAATACCTGTGCTCCCAAAGGATTATGGGATCCCTTGGGACTCCAGGGTATGAGCTCTCTGGTGGCTGTACAGAGTAAATACAAGTCCACATATATAACAGACACCATCCAGGACAAACCAGCCCGCTTGTTTGGCACCCCATCTACCACCTTAAACAATCGCTCCCTCCATCACCAACATACCGTGGCTGCAGTGTGCACCATCTACAAGATGCACTGCTGCAGCTCGCCAAGGCTTCTTCGGCAGCACCTCCCAAATCCGCGACCTCCACCAGGTCCATGGGAACACCACCACCTCCACATTCCCCTCTAAGTCACACATCATCCTGACTTAGAAATATATCGCCGTTCCTTCATTGTCGCTGGGTCAAAATGCTGGAACTCACTCTCTAACAGCACTGTTGGAGTACCTTCACCACTTGGACTGCAGCAGTTCAAGAAGGCGGCTCACCACTAGCTTTTCAAGGGCAATTAGGGATGGGCAGTAAATGCTGGCCTTGCAAGCGACACCCACATCCCATCAACGAATAAAAAAAAATTCCATAGTGTGCAGGACTATTACCCTCTCTCATTCCATGGTGTACACGACTATTACCCTCTCTCCTAAAGTGTATAAGATGATTAACTCCTCTCATTATTTATAGAATAATTGAAATTTCCAGGCAGATGGAGACTATTTGGCCCATCATTTTTCTGTTCGTGGTATCTCTTGTCATTGGAGCTAGCTACAGTAATCCCATTTTCCTGCTCTTTCTCTCTAGTATTTAGCTTCACCAATTGTTATCTAATTCTGCCTTATCTCCGATATTCTCTCTGTAGCCGAATGCACAAAATGCACACAGTACTCCAGCTGCAGCCTAACCAATGTATTGTACAAATTCATCGCCACTTTTTGCCTTTGCATTCAACTTCCCCATATAAAAAAGAGAATCTCTTGCCTTTTTTGTTTTTTAAATTATTACTCTCTCCCCTGCAGGATTAGTGTAAAGGATTAGTCTTCCCTATCCTGCAATATGTGAGCTTACTACTCCTATTCCACAGTGTGCAGAAATATTACCTTGTGACCGCAGTGTACACGATTATCACCCTTTAACTGTGTACCTTCCTTTATGCAGATTTTTTAAAAACTATAGAAACGAAAACACTCCTGGTGATTGTAGTCCGCGTGCAATAACACATAAAAATGAATTACCGTGTTTACTTCGGTGCAACCCCATCTGCACATTTTAAATCAATGGTTGCCTCTGAAAGAAAACGGCAGAACCTTCGGCGATGGCTTTTCCGAGAGTGAGGGCTGAGGCAGGGGGCGGGCGGGGACCTGGGGCAGCTCAATGTTCAGCCACCTTTCCTCTCCTTTCCACAGGCAGTTACAGCCAGCCGAGGCTTGACTTTCTTTCATCTGATCATCACAATCTGTTACGTTTCATACCGACATGCCGCCTGTTAGTTTGAAAATGTTGGTCATTTTATTCATATATTTGGGAGCTGTAGCGTAATCCGACCGAAATTTTGGCGCAGATCTTTCGTTAAATTACACCGAATGTTTGGAATCCTTGTTGCCACAGAAACAGGGTTGTTCCGTGTCATTTATAGCGACCGCACGGAGCAGGAAATACCTCCGCCTCTTCACGTCCTGATTTAGAATAAATGTGCAGAATATCGCCAGGAATTTTCACAGTTGCTCCCGCTCCGCCGCCGTAACTTCGCCGGAACCCCCGTTAATGCCGCACTTTCGGCGAAGTTGCGGCAACGGAACGGCAGAAACTCTGAGGAAATTCGCTGGTCTTTCTACAATTACATTTTAACTTCGACAGATTATTTTCAAATGGACTGGATAAAGAGGGACTGTCATTATATTGGGGAGAGGAAAGTGTCTGCGCCTCCTACGAACATCACAATTTAATATTCTTATTAAGTAATTTATAAACATAATCACAACACGCGTGACGTTTGTGCGCCACATGACCAGAACTAGAAAAAAGTTTCTCGAACAGCTTTACACAAGGATATAGCATGTGAAGAGATGGCAGAGAGGGTGGGGTGGAGTCGCAAAGGGATTTATAGACGAGAATAAAGGTTTTAATTTTAAAGCATTAGGAAACACGGAATCAAAATAAATCAATAAGAACAGGAGTAAGGGGCAAATCTTAGTGCAGAACAAAATACAGGCTAATTTTTGGACAAGTTGCAATTTATGGAGGGGGAGGCCAGCAAAGAAAGCTTTGGGGCCAGAGATAACAACAGAAAATGCTGGAAAGACTCAGCTGAGTATTTTCTGTTTTTATTTCAGATTTCCAGCATCCACAGTATTTTGCTTTTGTATTGGAGCAAGAAAGTCTGGAGGTACCAAAAACGTGGATGGGGGTTTCAGCAGCAAAGGTGGGCACTGCTGCAGTTGAAAATAAGTGGTCTTGTTGATGGATAGAACTCAGCTCCACTTAGTGTAAGATGGAATATCAATGTTTCGTAGGGTCTAATTTAACCTGAACAACTGGCCAGGGAGGTATTAAGTACCATTTAATTGGTTTACTTGCCACACATTTAAAACTGAGACGAGGAGAAATTTCTTCTCTGAGGTTTGTAAATCTATGGAATTCTCTGCCCTAGAGAGCTATGGAGGCTGGGACATTGAATATATTTAAGGCGGAGATAGACAGATTTTTGAGCGATAAGAGTAGAGGGTTAACGGGAGCAGACAGGGAAGTGGAGCTGAGTCCATGATCTTATTAAATGGCAGAGCAGGTTCGAGGGGCCAGGTGGCCTACTCCTGCTCCCATTTCTTATGTTCTTAAGATAAACTGATGAAGTGTAGACACATAATTTTCATCGTTAGCTTGTAATGACGACTAGACATTGCTGGTCAGTGCATCAATGTCCCCTTACATAATGCGGTTAAATATAAATACAACTTTTTAAAGTATGACGAATTGCCTATATTTTTCTGTATTTTATGAATTCTGTTTCTGGTTTGCGACCACACGTTGCTCTATGAAGGAGAGCAAGCTGTCCCTGGATCCATTGTCAGTGATGCTCCCTGGTTTGTGGGGAGGAGGAAGGTTCGCTCGGTCTTCTCAGAGTGGCACCATTCAGCCTCAAACAAAATCTCAACTCCGGATAGTTCACACAACACAGTCCGAAGGCTCAGTTCAACTACCCGAGCTACTGGTCCAGCTAATCCTTTAAATTATGTTTATTTACAGAGTCTCACACGTTCAAGTACCGGGCTCCTCCCACACATCCATTACCGGCCCAGGGCTGTCTTGCCCCGCACAAAGATGGCGCCCGAGTACCAAGCTCCTCCCACATCCATAACCGGCCCAGGTCCATTCAGCCCCGCACAAAGATGGCACCCGCTTCCGTTCTCTTTCACGTCCGCGCAGCTGACCATTTCCGCTGCGGAGCGGAAGTTGAGTTTGCCGGGTGGCGGTGCAGGCAGAGGAGTGATGGCTGGCGACGCGGTGGGACTCACATTGATGCACGGTAATGGCCGGCTAGCCACCGTCTGCTGCCTCCATCAGATGGGGAGCAATAGCGGCTTTCAGGCAGCTGGCGCCGGGCGTTCGCTAATAGGAGCGGAGCGGGAGAGTCACCGGCATTCAGCACAAGGCGCAGGGAGGCGGTGCGACCCCCGCCTGTGTTTGCAGACTGAGCCCGTCCGGGTCCACCGCTGCAAAATGCGGGTGCAGGGAGTTAGTTGGACTCAATCGTTTTGTAGCCGAGCCCGGCCACTGCAATACGATAAATCTGCGTTTGCAGCGATCGAGGGGCAGAGTAACCTTTGCTTAACCTTTTAACGGTCTGTAGGTTATATTAATGAAAACTGAATAAAGTTGTGCATTTCATATAGCCGATAAATAATTGTGGCGTAAGAATATAGGGACGTTTTATATATAGAGAAAAGCAATCTGAATCAACAGAAGAGCTAAATCTCATTGTGTATGCTGTGTGTAATAATAAAACTGGATACAAATTATATGAACAGGGAGTATGCTCATCTGCTCCCTACTGTGATTATGGTGCTGCAATATGCCTTTTCAAAAAGCGCTGCAATGTAATAGGAACAGGATGTAAACATGTTTACTGATGTGGATTTGTGTTTCATTCTTAGGCAGTTCAAAACACAAAATTGAAATTTTAGCAGAACAGGAAGGGAGTGAACCTACATTACAGGACATGGCAACGGTTATTGCTCAAGTCACTGGGGTACCCCAGCAACTGCAGAAGCTAATCTTTAAAGGTATACATTCTCCTGTTAGAATGGGAAATGTACAAAATAATTTGCCCTAGTTCCCATTATGGCTATATATTCTGTGCACTCAAGAGTTGGGCTCATCTGAAACGCAATGATAACTGTCAAAAGTATTGTCATGGGTACTTCAACCAATAATATTTTGTGCTTAAATATAAAATAGTTTTGTAGTTTATTGGACAGAAAAAAACACATTCACAAACTGGATGTTGTGGGTTAGCAAAACATTCTTTCATAATCAGGACCAGAATTTGAATGCAGACTCACAGTCTCGATGAAATTCTCTTGTCTTGGTTCTGAGGCTCCTATCTGGTTTGAGTTCAAGCAGTCTTGATGTAGCTTCTTGTGTGATGTAGCTAGTACACAGCTACCCATGGCAATTCTTTGGCAGTTATAGACATAAAAACATAGAAAATAGGCGCAGGAGTAGGCCATTCGGCCCTTTGAGCCTGCACCACCATTCAATTTGATCATGGCTAATCATTGCAACTTTAGTACCCCATTCCTGCTTTCTCTCCATACCCCTTGATCCCTTTGGCCGTAAGGACCATATCTAACTCCCTTTTGAATATATGTAACGAACTGGCATCAACAACTTTCTGTGGTAGAGAATTCCACAGGTTCACAATTCTGAGTGAAGAAGTTTCTCCTCATTTCTGTCCTAAATGGCTTACCCCTTATCCTTAGACTGTGACCCCTAGTTCTGGACTTCCCCAACATTGGGAACATTCCTCCTGCATCTAACCTGTCCAATCCAGTCAGAATTTTATATGTTGCTATGGGATCTCCTCTCATTCTTCTAAATTCCAGTGAATATAAGCCTAGTCGATTCAGTCTTTCTTCATATGTCAGTCCTGCCATCCCGGGAATCAGTCTGGTGAACCTTTGCTGCACTCCCTCAATAGCAAGAATGTCCGTCCTCAGATTAGGAAACCAAAACTGTACACAATATTCAAGGTGTGGCCTCACCAAGGCCCTGTACAACTGCAGTAAGACCTCCCTGCTCCTATACTCAAATCCTCTTGCTATGAAGGCCAACATGCCATTTGCTGCCTTCACTGCCTGCTGTACCTGCATGCCAACTTTCAATGATTGATGTACCACGACACCCAGGTCTCGTTGCACCTCCCCTTTTCCTAATCTGGCACCATTCAGTTAATATTCTGCCTTTCTGTTTTTGCCCCCAAAGTGGATAACCTCATTTATCTACATCTGCCATGCATTTGCCCACTCTCCTAACCTGTCCAAGTCACCCTGCAGCCTCTTGGCATCCTCCTCACAGCTCACACCACTACCCAGCTTAGTCATCTGCAAACTTGGAGATATTACATTCAATTCCTTCCTCTAAATCATTAATGTATATTGTGAATAACTGGGGTCCCAGCATTGAATCTTGTGGTACCCCACTAGTCACTGCCTGCCATTCTGAAAAGGACCCGTTTATTCCTACTCTTTGCTTCCTGTTTGCCAACCAGTTCTCTATCCACGTCAATACATTACCCCCAATACCAGGTGCTTTAATTTTGCGCACTAATCTCTTGTGTGGGACCTTGTCAAAAGCCTTTTGAAAGTCCAAATACACCACATCCACTGTTTCTCCCTTGTCCACTCTACTAGTTACATCCTCAAAAAATTCTAGAAGATTTGTCAAGCATGATTTCCCTTTCATAAATCCATGCTGACTTGGACCGATCCTGTCACTGCTTTCCAAATGTGCTGCTATTACATCTTTAATAATTGATTCCAACATTTTCCCCATTACCGATGTCAGTCTAACTGGTCTATAATTCCCTGTTTTCTCTCCCTCCTTTTTTAAAAAGTGGGGTTACATTAGCTACCCTCCAATCAATAGGAACTGATCCAGAGTCTATGGACTGTTGGAAAATGACCACCAATGCATCCACTATTTCTAGGGCCACTTTTTTACGTACTCTGGGATGCAGACTATCAGGCCCTGGGTATTTATCGGCCTTCAATCCCATCAATTCTCCTAACACAATTTCCTGACTAATAAGGATTTCCTTCAGTTCCTCCTCCTCGCTAGACTCTTGATCTTTTAGTATTTCCGGAAGGTTATTTGTGTCTTCCTTAGTGAAGACAGAACCAAAGGAGTTATTCAATTGGTCTGCCATTTCTTTGTTTTCCATTATAAATTCACCTAATTCTGACTGCAAGGGACCTACAATTGTCTTCACTAATCTTTTTCTCTTCACATATCTATAGAATCTTTTGCAGTCAGTTTTTATATTCCCTGCAAGCTTACTCTCATACTCTATTTCTCCCCTCCTAATTAAACCCCTTGTCCTCTGCTGAATTCTGAATTTCTCCCAGTCCGCAGGTTTGCTGCTTTTTCTGGCCAATTTATATGCCTGTTCCTTGGATTTAACACTATCCCTAATTTCCCTTGTTAGCCACAGTTGAGCCACCTTCCCTGTTTTATTTTTTATGCCAGACAGGGATGTATAATTGTTGAAGTTCATCCATGTGATCTTTAAATGTCTGCCATTGCCTATCCACCGTCAACCCTTTAAAGTATCATTCGCCAGTCTATCTTAGCCATTTCACGTCTCATACCATCGAAGTTACCTTTCTTTAAGTTCAGGACCCTAGTCTCTGAATTATCTGTGTCACTCTCCATCTTAATGAAGAATTCTACCATATTATGGTCACTCTTCCCCAAGGGACCTCGCACAACAAGATTGCTAATTAATCCTCTCTCGTTACACAATACCCAGTCTAGGATGGCCAGCTCTCTAGTTGGTTCCTCGACATATTGGTCTAGAAAACCATCCCTTATACACTCCAGGAAATCCTCCACCGTATTGCTACCTGTTGGTTAGCCCAATCTATATGTAGATTAAAGTCACCCATGCATTGCACGCATCCCTAATTTCCTGTTTAATGCCATCACCAACCTCACTATATTCAGATAAGTTAGTAGTATGGTAAGTGTGGGGAATTGGACCAGTGTGTGGAGACACTGAATGCCAAAAAGTGGAAAATAAGTTCAGTTCAGTTGCACACTTATTACTGAAAACAGAAATTCCACAAACTTAAGATAGTCTTTCATAACTAACACAGTTGAAAGTTTTTACTATTTTATTGAGTATTCTTGAACTCTCTCACAATGCTAACAAATCCATAATAGCTGGGACTGTATAGAGCAGAACTCACTATATATTCAGATTTAAAAACTTATAACTAATACATTAAATTACAAATGGATAGGGATGAGAAAAGCCATTGGACCCATCGTCGCTTGTTTATCCAGGAGGAATCTATAGTCATCTATCACTGCATTCAGTTGATGATTGTGGATTTCTTCGCTTCCACTATGCCACCCATATGTTGATCATACTGTATGTGAATAACTTCTCGACTTCAGTAGTAAGTTTGTCTTTTATCAGTTTGTGTTCACTTGCCTTATTTTCATGATTTAACATGAATAAATGTACTGGATTTACTTTTTGTATACCATTTAATATATCTCTTAGTTGCCTCATATTAAGGCTGAAAATCCCAAGTTTTTCCACTTTCCTCAATTTAGTTCTCTGACTCTAGGGAACAATATCATGGTTTTTCTGTGCACTGTCAACAGAATTTGAATGTCTGTGACCCAGCAATAGACACAGTGCTTAATAATCTAGCTTGGGTGCACTCAAGGTGCAGACTGACCAGAGCACTATAGTTTTAGCCTTGACTTCGAGTTGTACTGTACTGTTTTAGTTATACAGTTCAGCATTCTATTTATTTTGTTGAGTGCTCTGAAATGACACGCCATCTCTTAATAGCCTTACATTTCATTCAACTTCATCCGTGGCTGTTTCAGTATAATTCGTGGAGTATGGGATTTTCTGTTCCTATGTGAACTACTTTACAATTATATCTATTAAATTTAACCTTCCACTGCTCACTTACATTTTTTATCTGATCCCTTTGTCAGTCCTTGGCTGTATCTTCTAATGCGATTGTCCTTCTAGTTTGGTTTTGTCAGTGAATTTGACCGATTTGTGTTTAGTTTTTGAATTCTAGTTCTTTGTGTAAATTAGAAACTGTTGCAGTCCTAACATAGATCTCTGGGGCACATCACTCAGCTCTCGCTACCCAAACAATTACCTGTTACTTTGCACCCTCCTGGCATTTTATTCATCATCCTCAAGCATCCAATATTGCTTCCCAAAATGTGTCAAAGCAATTAACAACATTTTAATGTTTTTTATTTTCTGTGTCATGTAGGTAAATCGCTTAAAGAAATGGAACAACCCTTGTCTGTTCTTGGTGTTAAAAATGGCTGTAAAATAATGATGATTGGTAAAAAGGTAAAATTCTATTTTTTTCCGTTTCAAAGACATTTTCCAACTAAATGTCTGAGAAAATCTTGTAAGATTTTGCATTTTGAACTTTCCCAGTAGAATTTATATATTCCCTTTTTTAAAAATGTATAACTGTATTTTTGTTTTCTCCTTCCTTTACCTGGGTTTCCCAGGACATGCACCATGTTCTCTACCAGCAGAGCAGACAAATTGCCTGCTCCAAGGCTTCTATCACTCCGAGGGTATTCTTGGGTGATTTGGCCTGTGACATTTTCCCTTCTTCTGTAGGGAAATACCCAGCATCTGCTCTATATTTTGACGAATTATGTAATGTCCAATTCAATCCACACAGCTGTTCCTTGTGTACAGTTACTGCAAAAATTACTTAATAGTTGATGCCAACTGGTACAATATGCATAATACATTTATATAATCTGAAAAATGTCTGACTTTTATCATTTTAACATGATTGATTTTTTTTTTGGTAATCCATCAGCAGGATGCTACATATTTGGCATTCTTTCAAATAATATGATTGTTTTGGTCGAAGAACTAATGATATCACAAAGTCAACTTTTTTTTGTGAGTCTCAAGTTAAGCACCAGATGTTGGTAGTTCAACATTCTGGCCTTGTCTCTTCTGACAAATTTGGATATTTTAGGGTAACTTAATTCGTAGGGCCTGGATTTTGCAGTCAGCGGCTGACTGCGAAGAAAGCAGCCCATAAAGATCTAGTGATCTCTGTAGCATCAATTTCACCTCTCCAACATTAATTTGAATCTGACACCAAGTCTCGGGGATCTCCAGTGTCTAGCAACAGTGATGTTATCAAGCTGGCTAAGCAGCAAATCAAATTGAAGAATTCTCAGACAGCAAACTAGGAAGTAAAATACACTGATTTTCCTTCACTTTTTTTTATCATTTTACAGAGAGCGAGCTAAAGATTGGGACATACACATGAGATTAAGGTAGAAGCTGAAATATAAACTTTAAACAAAAATTATATTAAAACCATGGAATTTTTATCATAATATAATATAAAATTAGTTTTTAAGGGTCAAAACGGGCCATTAAAAACCTGGTTACACTTCATTCAACAAGGCTTAACTTTTTGGGGGATTTTTAACAGCGATATTCCAGGGTAAAAAGGGAAGTTTTCATCAGTTCAGTAATTTCAATTGATGGCTAGCTCCAGGGCATTCAACAGCAAGCTCTGTGGAGCAGGGACATCAACTTCTTCATTTCTGCCTTTAACTGCACATGTGCGTACTGCAGAAGTTGCTGTCAGTTTCATAGTTGTAATGACCGCGATCACTGACAGTTTTGCTGTCATTACAACTACAAATTCCGGGCTATAGTGGCAGGCTGGTTCAGTTGGTAGCATTTGCAGTGTTTTGCTTTTTGTTTATTTTGTAACACTCTTGCTTCTGAGTCAGAAGATTGTGTATTGAGACCCCATTATCTGGGCTGACACTTCAAAACAGAACTAAGGGAGTATTACATTGTTGCCATCTTTCAAATGAGATGTTAAGCTGAGGCCCTGTTGCTTGTTCTACTGGTTCAAAGGAACTTTAAGGATACATTTAGAAGAGCAGGGAATTCTCTTGGGTAGTGTCCTGGCTAACTGTCCTACCTTAACCAATACTACAAAGAATAGATGTGTTGGTCATTCATTTTATTGCTGTTTATGGGATCTTGCTGTGTGCAAAGTGGCCTACAAAACAATAGTGAATAACGAGATGTTAAAGATAGTATTAGATTAAAGGAAGAGAATGTTTCCAAAAAGAATAGTAAGCCTTAGAATTGGGAGGATTGTAGAATTCAGCAAAGAATGACCAAGAAATTGATAGAGAATATGAGAATAAGAGACAAAAAAAAACAGATTGTAAAAGTATCTAGGTATGTAAAAAAGGATGGGATTAGTGAAAGTAAACGTGGGTCCCTTGGAGGCAGAGACAGGAGAAATTATAATGGGGAGTAAGGAAATGGCAATGAAATTTAACAAATACTTTGTATCTATCTTCACGGTAGAAGTCACAAAAAACATTCCAGAAATAGTGGGGAACCATAGTGCGAACAAGGATCTTAAAGAAATTAGTATTTGTAAAGAAATAGTACTGGAGAAGTTAATGGGACTAAAAGTCGACAAATCCTCTGGACCTGAGTGAGGGCCGACATCCTTGGGGTTTTAAAAGAGGTGGCTACAGAGATAGTCGATGCATTGGTTTTGATATTCCAGAATTCCTTAGATTCTAGAACGGTCCTCGTAGATTGGAAAGTAGCAAACATAACCCTGCTATTCAAGAAATGAGGGAGAGAAAAAACGGGAACTACAGACCAGTTGGCCTGACGTGAGTAGTCGGGGAAAATGCTAGAATCTGAGGATGTGGTAACAGGACAGTTAGGAGATCATCATATGATTGGGCAGAGTTAACATGGATTTATGAAAGGGAACTTGTGTTTGTCAAGTCTGTTAGCGAGTTTTTTGAGGTGGTAACTAGCAGGGTTGATAAGGGGGGACCAGTGGATGTGGTGTATTTGGATTTTCAGAAAGCATTTGATAAGGTGCCACACAAGAGGTTATTACACAAAATTAGGGCTCATTGGATTGGGATTGAAGATTGGTTATCGGACAGAAAACAGAGTAGGAATAAACGGGTTATTTTTGGGTTGGCAGGCTATAACTAGTGGAGTAATGCAAGGATCAGTGCTTGGGCCTCAGCTTTTTCCAATCTATATAAATGACTTGGATGAGGGAACCGAGTGTAACGTATCAAATTTGGTTACAATACAAGGTGGGAAAGTAAGCTGTGAGGGGGACAAAAAAAGGCTGGAAAGAGATATAGGCGGGTTAAGTGAGTGGGCAAGAACATGGCAGATAGAATATCATGTGAAGTTTGAAGTTATCCACTTTTTGGTAGGAAAAATAGAAAAGCAGAATATTTTTTAAATAGTGAGAGACTGGGAATTATTGGTATTCAGAGGGACCTGGGTGTCCTTGTACACGAATCACAGAAAGTTAACATAAAGGTACATTAAGCATTTAGAAAAGCAAATGGTTTGTTAGCCTTTATTGCAAAGGGATTGGAGTATAAGAGTAAAGAAGGGCTTTGGTGAGACCACCTCTGGTGTGCTGTAGTCTTGGCCCCCTTACCTAAGGAAGGATATACTTGTCTTGGAGGGAGTGCAACAAATGTTCACGAGACTGAACCTGGGATAGGGGATTGTCCTAGGAGGAGAGATTGAGCAGACAAGGCCTATATTCCCTAGAGTTTAAAAGAATGAGAGGTGATCTCATTGAAACATACAAAATTCTTAAGGAGCTTGATAAGGTAGGTGCTGGGAGGATGTTTCCCGTGGCTAGGAAGTCTCGAACTAGAGGTCATAGTCTCAGAATAAGGGGATAGTCATTTAGAACTGAGGTGAGGAGAAATTTCTTCACTCAAAGGATTATGAATCTTAGCAAATCTCTACCAGAGAGCTGTGGATGCTCAGTTGTTGAGTGTATTTAAGGGATTTGAGGGATATGGGGATAATGCCGGAGCGTAGAGATGAGATAGAAGATCAAACATGATCTTATTGAATGGTGGAGCAGGCTCGAAGGGCCTACTCCTCGTAATTCTTGTTATGTATTTCAAAAGTAATTTGTTCTATATGTAGTGCATTGAGAAGTGTGATAAAGCAAGTTTTTTTTTAACCAAGTCCTTTATGAACCAATTTATCCTGATTTGGTTGTTCTCTCTCAACTCACAGAACAGTCCTGAGGAGGAAGCTGAATTAAAGAAGTTAAAGGAGGTGGAAAAATCCACAGAACAGTTATCACATAAACTAGAAGAAATTAATGCAGAGCTGAAAGGCATTCAGAATGTGAGTTATTTTTTTATTGGCTTTTAAAGTACTTTCTCTTTTTGTTATCCTTTTCCCCACCCCCACCCCCCAAAAGAAAATAGCTACATTGCTGGACTGGGATGGATTGTGATGCTACCCAATCACTCTGTAAACACTGTTGCCCCTATATTTTGGCTCACTGGCAGTTCCAGGTTGAATCCTTTATGCTGGTCATGAATCTCAACCTTGATGTTAGGGGCATTGCACTTGGCCTCAATTCCTGGCCTAGGGAGAGGAAAGACCAGCCAAAGTATCACGCTTACTGGGTAAATGTATGAATGTAGATGAGGACAGGACTGAACTCAGCTGTTATGCCTCCATGGTCAAATAACATGCCAATATTTACTATCTAAACTCATGAAGAATTACCTCTTGGATAAAGTGCCTACCCCAATATAAATGGGGGGTGTGAGGGGTGGTAAGGAGAGGAAACTTCAGCAAACTGGTTTTGTTTAAAGTACTAGAGGAAGAAAATAAAATGTGGAGGATAGTGTATTTTCATTTGAAGGGGTTCCTTAGTGAGGTTGACTGTATAATTCATTGTTTGAAGTTAAGGATTAACTATATAGGTACCATAACGAGTTCAATAAAACCACATACAATCTTTCTGCATGATTATATTTTAAATGTATTAGGGTGTCAAGAATTTTTATGAAGTATTACAGACTTGGTAAAGTTTTGAGTAGCTTTTTGTAAAAATGTCTACAGTTTAGACAATGGTGCTCACTCCACTGCTAAGCTTCACACATAATTAACAAAATGGCATTGAAAAAAGCTTCACTGGGTACTTTGCAGATAAGGCCATACAGTCTTGTGATTGATATTTGCTGTACAGGATGAAACCCTTGTGCTTCTGCCTAATAACATGGAAATGGATTAATTGTAAATGTATAGTTTACTTTATAGTTACCCCGCCCCGCTCTCCCCCCCCCCCCCCCCCCCCCCAACTTCTCTTACAGGTTTCCTTGCACAGTTTCCCGATTGAGAGAGTAGAGAGGCAATGCCTTACAAAGGTTTTGTAACCACTACCATAGAGAAGTGGGAGAGCAACCGGGGGTATACTTGGAGTAATGAAATGCCCAATTACTGCCTCCCTCTTGTGTCACAGCTGAATAGGCGGACTCTCCATGGGAATAAACTGCTGTCATACCACACTGTGCTCGTGCCTCAATGTGTTATGCCACTCCACCAGCCTAAATAGCATTTTTTGATAGTTTCCTGAAATGGTAAGCGTTTTTATTTAACTTGCAATATCGGATATGTGGAACATGATGTTCTTGGGTAAGCAAATTTTGAGCTGAGATTTTGTTTCTCGCATCGCCCAGGGGTTCCTAGCCCGGGATCTTCAATCTGCTGCATTAAGCAAATTAGAGAAGAAAGTGAAGAGCACATCTGAACAGTGTATGAAGTTTCTTGAACAGATTGATGCTATGGTGGGTAAGACAGAAAATGACAGACATCCACAACTGCTTATAAATGGAATAACCACATAATTGCTGTTTTTGGGGATTAGCTAGAAATTTGATTTTTTCCTCCAGTTTGCATTGACAGTTTAAATTTTAATGTTTTCTATTTCTGTAAGAAGATTAGTTCACAATTTTTAAAAAACCTTATTTCAACATCCTGCTTTTTCAAATAATGGTCAATCCAGAACTTCTGTATACAGTAATTACTTTTGAAGGACTTGCAAGTTGATAATTAAACTTTCTTAAATTGAAATGGATCAGCAAATTTTAATCCAAGACAAGATACAGAAAATACATTTGTCAAAATTTAAATTACGTAGCTTGATAAAACAGCTAACATATTTGAACCAGTAGTGCTTTAATCAGCTATTTATGCACTTTGATTTTCTGGAATTTATTTTTGAAATCTATATCAACTTCCTGTTTCTCTTATGTTCAAAATACAATAAAGTAAAACAAGGATTCCACAAGGATGTAAATGAGTGCAGGTCTAATCATTGTTAAATGCATCTAGTTAAGTAGCATTTGTCTGTTTAAATATGGTTCATACGACTTTACAATGTCACCATTTTTTTTTATTTCAATGGAGATCATTTGACAATTTTTAAAAAAATGGCATGTGAGGAAAGCACAAGAACTATTCTCAATCCAGGTATCAGTTTAATTGTGTAAGTGCATGTGAAAATTTTAATTGTGTAGTACAAACCTAGTTTGGATCTATCTATAGATGGGAGCAGGAAATTGCAAAGGGACATAGACAAAGTGTGTGGGCATAACTGGCAGATGTAGTGCAAAGTGTAAGATCATCTACTTTAGATCCATGAAGGACAAGTCAAAATATTTTCTTAATGGTGAGAGACTAGGAGCTGTAGAGGAACAAAGGGATTTGGGTGTAAATGTACACCGATCACTGAAATCAAAAAGGCTAATGGAATGTTCGCCTTTATCTCAAAGGACTGAATTCAAAAATGAGGAAGTAATGCTTCATTTGTACAGATCCTTGGTTAGATCCCATCTGGAGTAGTGTGTTGTTTTGGGAACCACTTTTCGGATATATTGGCCTTGGGGGATGGCTGGGTGTACAGCTCAGATTTATCTGAATTTTGCTGGGTTTGAAGGCTTAAATTCTGAGGGCAGGTCAGATGAATTTGGCTTGTATTCCTTTGAGTTTAGAAGGTTGAGGTGAGATCTAAGTGAGGCTGTTAAATTGATAAAGGGATTCAATAGAGTAGATAAACTATTTCCTCTGATTGTGTAATCGAGAACAATGGGGCATAATGTTAAAAAATTAGAGATAGACCATTCTAGGAGTGAAATCAGGAAGCACTTCACACAAAGGGTAGTGGAAATCTGGAACTATTCCCCCCAAAAAATGTGGGCTAATTAAAATTTTCAAGACTGAGATCAATATATTTTTATTAGGTAAGGATATCCAGGGATATGGAGCAAAGGCATGTAAATGTTGTTGAGAGGCTGACTCGTGTCCTATGATTTGTGTCTCCATTGCAGAATTACCCATAATTCATAAAGAATAAGCTATTGCAAAGCATTATCAGGTCAGCTTGGGGGTGTGGGTTATAAATGTTATTACGTGAATCCAGTAAAGTGATTGAGATAATCAAACAAGGTTCCAATCCTCTATGCAGTAAATCAATCATTGTATTTTATTTTCAGAGGATTCCTCTACTATTAAAACAATGTTTTTAATCTGATTATTTTTCATTAAAATGTAGTGCTTTTTAAAATGCATTATTTTATGACATTCTGAATGAAAAAAGTCATCCTTCTGGATACTTCTTGCAACAAAGACCTTTAACAGTGATTGCAATGAATCTTGCCATTTAACTTTAGTTAATTGATTTAGAAATGTTAGATTGAAGTTATACATCAATACAGAAGTTACATAATTTGCTCCAGCAGTATATTCAGCAGGGTAGGAAATGTCTTTACTTGCTAATTGTGATCTTGGCTTGATATAATTGTTTATATTTTTAGTTTGCATTTATACTAAACCATGTATACTTGTTACTCAACAAACTTGAAATTGTGGAATTTTCTTGGAAAATATGAAACTGATGAGTTTAAAAACTACTCATCATATATGATGAACAATCGAGAAAAGGATCCTCATTTTTTGAAGCATGTTGGGTAGAGGTCTTCAGTTTTATACTCCTTCCAGATGCAATCAATGCTAGTTTGGCTCCTGTCACAACTAGTATTGTGTGAAAACCTAGTCTGAAGGTACATGCATTTGAAAAGTCCTGGAACATAATCTTAGCAAACTTGATCAGAAGACCATGTAGCATACTGGATTATTCCCTCCATTTCAAGAAATTCCAAACTTAAATTTAATTTTAAACAGCACTATAGTTCAGATTTGTGTGGATTGCACCATTTATACCTGACAAATAACACATTTAAAATTTATTTTCAGAGTTTGCCTGATGACTTTAGTGACTGCAGACATAGAAGGAAAGGTCTAGTGAAGAACATACAGGTGAGTCTTGCATATTGGAGATTTAAGGGATAGCTTTCTCCAGCAATCAGTGATTGTTACTAGGTTGTGCTGCATGTTGTCTTGTTCAGAAAGTGCTACTCAGAATTCACAATTTAATGTGCAAGTGATATGTATATACAGACTGGAAATAGCTAAAGGAGCATTTTCTGTGTTTATTTCTAGCATCCACAGTATTTTGCTTTTGTTATATATATAGGATGTTGTATGGTCATACAGGATGGCCAGCCAATGCAGAGCAGCTAGCAACAGAGCGAATAAAATGTTGAGCTACATAGCCAGAATAGTAGAGGAAGTAGTGATTAAACTATACAATGCTATAGTCAGCCCATACCCAACCTTGAGCACTGTGTCCAGTTTTGGTCGCTGATGAACATAAGAAATAGCCCCTCAAGCCTGCTCCGCCATTTAATACGATTATGGCTGATCCGATCATGGACTCGGGTCCACTTCCCTGCCCGCTCTCCATAACCATAAATGGGCAGCCCCTTCGTCTAAGATTATGCCCTCTAATTCTCGTCTCCCTTATCAGTGGAAACATCCTCTGCATCCACCCCGTCAAGCCCCCTCATAAAATATAATCTTTGGATAAGATCACCTCTCATTCTTCTGAATTCCAATGAGTAGAGGCTCATCCTTTCCTCATAAGTCAACCCCCTCATCTCCAGAATCAACCTAGTGAACCTTCTCTGAACAAATGAGACAATCGGGTATTGGAGTCTGTGGAGGAGAGCCGTGAGGCTGATCCCTAGTGTCAGAGGTCTACGGTAAGACTGGAGAAGTTGGATTTTTCAGTCTGTAAAAGAGGAATCCGAGGTGATCTTGGAGGTAGATAAGATAGTTAAGGGAATGGAAAACGAAAGTGGAATATTACTTCAAATTGCAAGAGTAGAAAAAGGGGAAACGTGTTGAAACTTTTAAAAGGTAAATTTAGAACTGATATGAGGAAGTTCTTAATTCTTCAGAGTTTTTAACACATGGATACACTTGGATATGAAAAACCTGGAATAACTTCAACAATTAAATACTGAAATGGGCAGACTATAGTGTCATTCTGGTTGAATAATCTAAGATGGGCCAAATGGTCTTCCTCATCTGTAATTAGTTTCTGAAAGTCAGACCCAAAACCATCCGTTTATTTCAAGTGTAGTTAGCATCTTATTTAAGTGATAGCATCTTCAAGTTATCTTGCATTGTAACTACAATTTTTATCATACAGATAAATCTCTTGTCGTAAGTATCACTGAAAAATTTGACTGATGGACAATGTTCCCCATAATTTTTTTGGGGGGTGTCCGGCCCCTTCACAGGTTCGCGTATGCATGAACTTTAACATGAAAAAAAGCCAGTCCCGGGCTGCGCGGGACCAGCGGACCATGCAGATTCTAGGGAACGATACTGATAGAACAAAACTGCCTTGAGTGTTTAAACACTGAATAAACTTCATGGAAATATTTTTAGTGGCATGTAATAAGTTTTGTAAATCGTTTACACTTCCCAGGTTTATGTCAATGTTACAGTTTGAAACAAACATTTACAATTCAAGCTATGAACAGTGGATGTTTCACTTCAATTCGGTCAATTCTGCAACCTGGAAGCAGGTGTGTAAATGGTGCCTTTGGGGAGGAGTTAAACTAATATGGCAGGGGGATGGGAACCTACGCAGGGAGACAGAAGGAAGTAAAATAGGGGCAGAAGCAAAAGATAGAAGAAAAGTAAAAGTTAAGGGCAGAGAAACCCAAGGCAAAAATGAAAAAGGGCCACATTGCAGCAAAATTCTAAAAGAGCAAAGTGCGTTTAAAAGGACAAGCCTGAAGGCTCTGTGCCTCAATGCGAGGAGTATTCGTAATAAGGTGGACGAATTAACTACACAGGCAGCAATTAATGAATATGATATAATTGGCATCACGGAGACATGGCTCCAGGGTGACCAAGGCTGGGAACTCAACATCCAGGGGTATTCAACATTTAGGAAGGATAGACAGAAAGGGAAAGGAGGTG
Organism: Pristiophorus japonicus; assembly: GCF_044704955.1. Classification (NCBI taxonomy): domain Eukaryota; kingdom Metazoa; phylum Chordata; class Chondrichthyes; family Pristiophoridae; genus Pristiophorus; species Pristiophorus japonicus. The sequence continues at coordinate 173,598,576 of NC_091981.1, forward strand.
GGGTAGCGTTGCTGGTTAAAGAGGAAATTAACGCAATAGTAAGGAAGGACATTAGCTTGGATGATGTGGAATCTGTATGGGTGGAGCTGTGGAATACCAAAGGACAGAAAACACGAGTGGGAGTTGTGTACAGACCACCAAACAGTCGTAGTGAGGTTGGGGACAGCATCAAACAAGAAATTGGGGATGTGTGCAATAAAGGTACAGCAGTTATCATGGGCGACTTTAATCTACATATAGATTGGGCTAACCAAATTGGTAGCAATATGATGGAGGAGGATTTCCTGGAATGTATTAGGGATGGTTTTCTGGACCAATATGTCAAGGAACCAACTAGAGGGCTGGCCATCCTTGACTGGGTGATGTGTAATGAGAAAGGACTAATTAACAATCTTCTTGTGTGAGGCTCCTTGGGGAAGTGACCATAATATGGTAGAATTCTTTATTAAGATGGAGAGTGACACAGTTAATTCAGAGACTAGGGTCCTGAACTTAAGGAAAGGTAACTTTGATGGTTTGAGATGTGAATTGGCTAGAATAGATTGGCAAATGATACTTCGAGGGTTGATGGTGGATAGGCAATGGCAAACATTTAAAGATCACATGGATGAACTTCAACAATTGTACATCCCTGTCTGGAGTAAAAATAAAACAGGGAAGGTGATTCAACCGTGGCTAACAAGGGAAATTAAGGATAGTGTTAAATCCAAGGAAGAGGCATATAAATTGGCCAGAAAAAGCAGCAAACCTGAGGATTGGGAGAAATTTAGAATTCAGCAGAGGACAAAGGGTTTAATTAGGAGGGGGGGAAATAGAGTATGAGAGGAAGCTTGCCGGGAACATAAAAACTGACTGCAAAAGCTTCTAGAAATATGTGAAGAGAAAAAGATTAGTGAAGACAAACGTAGGTCTCTTGCAGTCAGATTTAGGTGAATTTATAATGGGGAACAAAGAAATGGCAGACCAGTTGAACAAAAACTTTGGTTCTGTCTTCACGAAGGAAGACACAAATAACCTTCCGGAAGTACTAGGGAACCAAGGCTCTAGTAAGAAACATAGAAAAATAGAAAATAGGTGCAGGAGTAGGCCATTCGGCCCTTCGAGCCTGCACCGCCATTCAATAAGATCATGGCTGATCATTCCTTCAGTACCCCTTTCCTGCTTTCTCTCCATACCCCTTGATCCCCTTAACCGTAAGGGCCATATCTAACTCCCTCTTGAATATATCCAATGAACTGGCATCAACAACTCTCTGCGGCAGGGAATTCCACAGGTTAACAACTCTGAGTGAAGAAGTTTCTCCTCATCTCAGTCCTAAATGGACTACACCTTATCCTAAGACAATGTCCCCTGGTTCTGGACTTCCCCAACAATCGGGAACATTCTTCCTGCATCTAACCTGACCAGTTCCATCAGAATCTTATGTTTCTATGAGATCCCCGCTCATCCTTCTAAACTCCAGTGAATAAAAGACCAGTTGATCCAGTCTCTCCTCATATGACAGCCCAGCCATCCATGGAATCAGTCTGGTGAACCTTCGCTGCACTCCCTCAATAGCAAGAACGTCCTTCAGGCTAGGAGACCAAAACTGAACACAATATTCCAGGTGAGGCCTCACCAAGCCCCGATACAACTGCATTAAGACCTCCCTGCTCCTATATTCAAATCCCCTAGCTATGAAGGCCAACATACCATTTGCCTTCTTTAGCACCTGCAGGACCACTTTCAATGACTGATGAACCATGACACCCACGTCTCGTTGCAGCTCCCCTTTTCCTAATCTGCCGCCATTCAGATAATATTCTGTCTTCGTGTTTTTGCCCCCAAAATGGATAACCTCACATTTATCCACATTATACTGCATCTGCCATGCATTTGCCCACTCACCTAACCTGTCCAAGTTGCCCTGCAGCCTCTTGGCGTCCTCCTCACAGCTCACACCGCCACCCAGTTTAGTGTCATCCGCAAACTTGGAGATATTACACTCTATTCCTTCATCCAAATCGTTAATGTATATTGTAAAGAGCTGGGGTCCCAGCACTGAGCCCTGCAGCACCCCACTAGTCACTGCCTGCCATTCTGAAAAGGACCCGTTTATCCCGACTCTCTGCTTCCTGTCTGCCAACCAGTTCTCTATCCACGCCAGTACATCACCCCCAATACCATGTGCTTTGATTTTGCACACCAATCTCTTGTGCGGGACCTTGTCAAAAGCCTTTTGAAAGTCAAAATACACATCCACTGGTTCTCCCTTGTCCACTCTACTAGTTACATCCTCAAAAAATCCAGAAGATTTGTCAAGCATGATTTCCCTTTCATAAATCCATTTTGACTTGGACTGATTCTGTCACTGCTTTCCAAATGTGCTGTTATTTCATCTTTAATAATTGATTCCAACATTTTCCCCATTACTGATGTCAGGCTAACCGGTCTACAATTACCCGTTTTCTCTCCCTCCTTTTAAAAAAAAAAAAAAAAATGGTGTTACATTAGCTACCCTCCAGTCCATAGGAACTAATCCCGAATTAATAGACTGTTGGAAAATGATCACCAGTGCATCCACTATTTCTAGGGCCACTTCCTTAAGTACTCTGGGATGCAGACAATCAGGCCCCAGAGATTTATCGGCCTTCAATCCCATCAATTTCCCCAACACAATTTTCCGCCTAATAAGGATATCCGTCAGTTCCTCCTTCTCTCTCGACTCTCGGTCCCGTAGTACATTCGGAAGCTTATTTGTGTCTTCCTTTGTGAAGACAGAACCAAAGTATTTGTTCAATTGGTCTGCCATTTCTTTGTTCCCCATTATAAATTCACGTGAGTCCGACTGCAAGGGACCTATGGTTGTCTTCACTAATCCTTTTTCTCTTCACATATCTGTAAAGGAGAGACTGGATCGACTGGGCCTTTATTCACTGGAGTTTAGAAGGATGAGAGGGGATCTCATAGAAATATATAAAATTCTGACGGGACTGGACTGGACAGGTTAGATGCAGGAAGAATGTTCCCCATGTTGGGGAAGTCCAGAACCAGGGGACACAGTCTAAGGATAAGGGGTAAGCCATTTAGGACTGAGATGAGGAGAAACTTCTTCACTCAGAGTTGTTAACCTGTGGAATTCCCTACCACAGAGAGTTGTTAATGCCAGTTCATTGGATATATTCAAGAGGGAGTTAGATATGGCCCTTATGGCTAAAGGGATCAAGGAGTATAGAGAGAAAGCAGGAAAGGGGTACTGAGGTGAATGATCAGCCATGATCTTATTGAATGGTGGTGCAGGCTCGAAGGCCTACTTCTGCACCTATTTTCTATGTTTAGATGTAAATTCCCAATCAACGTAACATGCATAAAAAATAGTCCAAGAGTCTGGATATTTCAAATTTGATGCTGCACTTACTAGTCTGAGACTGGTAGCTGCAATATTGGGTCTGGCTAGGCAATACATTTACATATCCTGTCTGAACTTTTCAATTCGTATGGCACAAGAGAGCTCTGCATAAGCATGTAATCACAGTGGTTAAACTAAATATTGAGAGAGTGCGAGCAACATTGTCCACACTGTTGGCTGCGGGCAAGCTTTAAAAAGTGCCCATGAGGCCCGAGACCCCCCCCCCCCGAAATGATATTCTGAGCATCTGTTTAAAAAAAAAAGTCAGTAATACTAAAGAAGTTGTCTGTCCTCTTATTTCTGGTAACCAGGGCACAAACTGATTAATTTGACATTTTTTGTCTTCATTTAAAAAAAATCTAACTTTTAAAAACAAAAGAATAGAAAGCAATATCCTGCAAAACATGTAGAATGATCCAGATGGCCTCTATTAAATGTATATGAAAAAGCCTCTACATTTTATAGTGAAGCATGAAATTTCTCCTTTTTTGGCTGCAGACTTGCTTGGCTCAGTGTGACGTCATTGAAACAAATATCTCACAGGAACTAGAGAAACTTCAATCAAAGAACCTCGCTCTTGCTGACTGATTTTACGGAAATAACTGAGGATTATAATAGTAAGGAACCACCCTCTCCAGTTTTTATTATTTAATCTAGGAGAACTTTTAAATTATTTACAAACTGGTGTAAATAATGGTTTGGAGAGCACAAAACTTTGTAATAAACATAACCAACTACCTTCTAGGACAGTAATGTGTGTTTATTCTGATAATTCTCTTCTATTATCACTCCAGAAGGTTCTCCCAGTTACTACAAAGACACTGGGTTGTTTTAAAACACTTAATGGTCATAAGTTCAAGTATTATTGGACATAGTTGGTACTGAAGTAAACATATACAACATTGCATTTTTGTATTCTAGCAGTATGTTGTGCTGCTTGCATGTGGTAGTTACTCAAAATGCAATCTGCATTTCCTTAATAAATTACTTCATTCCATTCATTTGATATGTCTAATTTATTTAACATTCTTTGGTGATTTTCATGATTTAACCAAAAAACGGTTATTCTACATAATTGAAAATAAAGAATTATAGAGGTGGTCTCAGCTGTACTACTGTAGGTAGGTGCTTATTCACCCTATGGAGAGTGTTGATGCTAGGCCATTGTAACACACACCTTAGCAGCTAACTTAAAAGTTGCAAGTCCGTTCCCATTCTTTCTTGACTCAGGAGGTTTATGACACAATGATTTCATGCCATTGTGTGGAGAAAAAAAAATAAACGGATCATAAGTTTAACACAACCGATGCTAACTGCACAAAATACCTTGACCGGCATATAGCTATTGAAGGTTTGGTGTAATCGGGCCATAAAGTTCAATCAATGTGAGGCATTAATATTTCTAACAATCACCAAAATATGCAATAGCATTTGTGTATATGAAGTAGTTACAGATGGGTCCATCCAGGAGTCAGGCTAGATCTTGGTTTCAGTACTCAACCTTGTACCACCTCTTAACTTAATTTCTTCTGCCCAAAACTTTAATTTCATAGGTTTTTGGACATTAAAAGATAAATCATATTAATCCGTGGTACAAGAATGTACCTTCCTCCAAATAAGTGCATTTAGTACTGGATTTAATTTTTCAGTAGTTTCTATGGGCCCAAGTTTCCACATGATTTGCGCCTGATTTTTAGGAACAACTGGTGGAGAACGGACTATCTTAGAAATCGCAATTCTCCACATTTTATTTTTCTGCAGTTCTAGTCAGGTAGAACAGTTCTACTTTGGAACAGAATTTTTTCTTCAAAAGGGGGCGTGTCCGGCCACTGACGCCTGATTTGAAAGTTTCCACAGTGAAAACGTACTCCAAACTAAAGTAGAATGGAGCAAGTGAAGATTTTTGTAGAACTGAAAAAACCTGTTCTACACATTAAAAAATCAGGCGCAGGTTACAAATTAGGCGTCCAGAACGAGGTGGGGGGGGAGGGAAGTCATTAAATTCTATAATAAATCCTTATTTATACTTATACAAATATTATACAAATAAATCCAAACTGAATACACATTTATAAGCAAAGAAAAGATTAAATAAACCATCTTCCTACCTGTGTGAAAGTGCTTCAGGCAGGCCTTTCCGGACCGAAGGCTGAACGGGCCGGCCCCAGACTTCGGGCAGGGCCCGTCCCCTGCACCAGATTTACAGGTAGGTGGTGTTGGGGAGGTTCGGTTCGGTTCCGGGAGGGGGGAGGAGGGAGAGGGGAGGGGAGGGGAGGGGGAGGGAGGTCAGGTCGGATCCAGTCCGGTAGTCGGGTTGGGGCGGGGGGGCGGGAGCGCGAGTCGGGGAGCGGGAACAGGAGCGCTGGTCGGGTCCAGTCCGGTGGGGGGGGGGGGGGGGGGGGGGCGGGCGGAGCGGAAACAGGAGCACGGGTCGGGTCCAGGCGGGGAGCGGGAACAGGAGCGCGGGTCGGGTCCAGGCGGGGAGCGGGAACAGGAGCGCGGGTCGGGTCCAGGCGGGGAGCGGTAACAGGAGCGCGGATCGGGTCCAGGCGGGGAGCGGGAACAGGATCGCAGGTCGGGTCCAATCGGGGGGGGGGGGGGGGGAAAGAGAGCGGGTGTCTGGTCGGGTCCGGAGGCGGGGGGGGGGTGGGGGGGGAGCGGGTGTCGGGTCTGGTTTGGGGGGGGGGGGGGGGGGGGGGAAGCAGGAGCTGGCCGTGGGAGGAGCCTTATTCATGCAGCCACAGTAAGGCCATTCAGCCAGGGCTAGGGGCTGCGTGCTTCAGGCCCCTCCCACACAGTTCCGCGCCTGGAGCTACTGCACTTGCGTGCCCACTGTAGCGCGCATGTGCAGAGGTCCCGGCACTGTTTTCAGCGCAGGGACCTGGCTCCGCCCCCCTACAGCTCGTGCTGGCTGCGCCGAGGGCCAGAGGACCTGCAGGGAAGTGGAGAATACGGAGGATTTTTTTAGGCGCACTTTGTGGCGCGAAAAACGGGCATCCAGGTCGGGACTGCACTGTTCTAGGCGCGTGTGGAAACTTGGGCCCTATATAATGGTATTTATAAAATACACAACTATTATTTCAGTACTTTAAATGGTACTACACATAAAATAAATTTTTTAGTCTTCTGTGTTTCCATTAGTTTCAGTACAATAGTTGTATTTATATAAGATTCGAGAAACTAAAAATGGTAAATATTGCAGCAGGAAATGCATCATTGTATATTGTCTACTGCTGGCAATGTGGGTTTCAGACTGGAAGTTAAATGGCTCTTCACCAAGCAAGTCTGTAGCTGTGTGGAAAGATTTTCTTGTGAAGGTATTCTACCATCTCCTCATGGCTCTGCAGCTTCTCAAACGCGTAGAATGGAATCTGGATAAAGCAAATTACAGGTTTTCACATTATACTTAACAGTGCTTAAGTAATTGATTTAATAAAAGCATACATGCCTGATTTCATGTGCAGACACGAATTGTAATCACAGGCCATCTATGATAGGTTGGAATTACTGCCAACAAAGCATTTTATAGCCATATTGAAGAATGTGTCCCAGATTTTTTTTTCACTTGATGAGATATTTACAGTTCACTCAAGTTGTCGTATCCAACTAGTATGCTCACCTGTACAACATTGTACCCCAGCAGCCGCAGTTGCCTCTGTTTGATAGTTTCTTTCCCAAGCAGGTTATGACTGTTTACAGAGAACCTTCTCTGGTCATCAATGCATAGTGCTATTCTGAAAAAGATTAAATGATGACTAGTACACAAAATGTGGATTCAATTACAACTTACATTTATATAGTGCCGACAACATAACACCTTTCCACGGCTGCGTTTTAAGGTTTTTAAAGGTGGAGGGGGGTCAAGGGATGTAGTTTCACAGAACAGGGCTAAGGTGGCACATAGAGTAGGATAGCACAAAATCAGAGTCAGAAGTGGGACATCATGGAGGGATTGTAGCGAGGGAAACGGCATCTAGGATCCGAGTGAACAGGCCAAGCAACTTGTATATCTCCTTAACCAGCGCAAGTATTGGGAAGGAAGTGTGAATTCAATGGCAAATCAGGTACAGAGGAAAAGAGAGCAAAAGGCAACTAAAAAAAAAATTAAACTTACACTTTTTAAATCAACACAATACCTGAAGGAATTGAGCTGCATGCTTGTAAACATAGAAAACAGGTACAGGAGTAGGCCATTTGGCCCTTCGAGCCTGCATCACCATTCAATAAGATCATAGCTGATCATTCACCTCAGTACCTCTTTCCTGCTTTCTCTGCATACCCCTTGATCCCTTTAGCTGTAAGGGCCATATCTAACTCCCTCTTGAATATATCCAACGAATTGGCATCAACAACTCTCTGCAGTAGAGAATTCCACAGGTTAACAACTCTTGAGTGAAGAAGTTTCTCCTCATCTCAGTCCTAAATGGCATACCCCTTATCCTTAGTGTCCCCTGGTTCTGGACTTCCCCAACATCGGGAACATTCTTCCCGCATCTAACCTGTCCAGTCCCGTCAGAATTTTATATGTCTCTGAGATCCCCTCTCATCCAGTCTCTCCTCATATGTCAGTCCTGCCATCCCGGGAGTCAGTCTGGTGAACCTTCGCTGCACTCCCTCAACCGCAAGAACGTCCTTCCCTCAGATTTGGAGACCAAAACTGAACACACTATTCCTGGTGAGGCCTCACCAAGGCCTGTACAACTGCAGTAAGACCTCCCTGCTCCTATACTCAAATCCCCTAGCTATGAAGGCCAACTTTGCCTTCTTCACCGCCTGCTGTAGCTGCATGCCAACTTTCAATGACTGATGAACCATGACACCCAGGTCTCGTTGCATCTCCCCATTTTCTAATCTGCCGCCATTCAGATAATATTCTGCTTGTGTTTTTGCCCCCCAAAGTGTATAACCTCACATTTATCCACATTATACTGCATCTGCCATGCATTTGCCCACTCACCTAACCTGTCCAAGTCACCCTGCAGCCTCTGACCGTCCTCCTCACAGCTCACACCACCACCCAGTTTAGTGTCATCTGCAAACTTGGAGATATTACACTCAATTCCTTCATCAAAATCATTAACGTATATTGTAATTAGCTGGTGTCCCAGCACTGAGCCCTGCGGCACCCCACTAGTTACTGCCTGCCGTCTGAAAAGGACCCGTTTATCCCGACTCTCTGCCAACCAGTTCTCTATCCACGTCAGTACATTATGCCCATACCATGTGCTTTAATTTTGCACACCAATCTCGTGTGGGGACCTTGTCAAAAGCCTTTTGAAAGTCCAAATACACCACATCCACTGGTTCTCCCTTGTCCACTCTACTAGTCACATCCTCAAAAAATTCCAGAAGATTTGTCAAGCATGATTTCCCTTTCATAAATCCATGCTGACTTGGACCGATCCTGTCACTGCTTTCCAAATGCGCTGCTATTTCATCTTTAATAATTGATTCCAACATTTTTCCCACTTCGGATGTCAGGCTAACCGGTCTATAATTACCCGTTTTCTCTTTCTCTCCTTTTTAAAAAAGTGGGATTACATTAGCTACCCTCCAGTCCATAGGAACTGATCCAGAGTCAATAGACTGTTGGAATATGATCACCAATGCATCCACTATTTCTAGGGCCACTTCCTTAAGTACTCTAGGATGCAGACTATCAGGCCCCGGAGATTTATCGGCCTTCAATCCCATCAATTTTCCTAACATAATTTCACGCCTAAAGGATTTCCTTCAGTTCCTCCTTCTCATTAGACCCTCGGTCCCCTAGTATTTCCGGAAGGTTATTTGTGTCTTCCTTTGTGAAGACAGAACCAAAGTATTTGTTCAACTGGTCTACCATTTCTTTGTTCCCCTGAATTCACCTGAATCTGACTGCAAGGGACCTACATTTGTCTTCACTAATCTTTTTCTCTTCACATAGCTATAGAAGTTTTTGCAGTCAGTTTTTATGTTCCCTGCAAGCTTCCTCTCATACTTTATTTTCCCCCTCCTAATTAGACCCCTTGTCCTCCTCTGCTGTATTCTAAATTTCTCCCAGTCCTCAGGTTTGCTGCTTTTTCTGGCCAATAGTTAAATTTCAGTGTCTGAGTTTGATTGGCAGTAATTAACACCGATCACATCATTATAAAAAATGACTTGATTTTGTGGCGAGTTTAGTTCATATCGTGCAAATACAGCAACTTCACACCTTTCAATGAGACAGCGAGATGCTTTCTGGAATTCCAGGTTACTGCATCATAGAGCTTTGAAAATAGGTACCACATTGGCTTATTGACAGTTCACTCTTTGGTGACACTTTAAAGACTACTTGTACTTTGTAGATTTTGGGACATTTTTCTTCTTCTTTTGCTTGGGTATAAAGCATCACCTGGGCACAGCTCCAGAAAATCAGGCAAAGAGCACACATGTAACAGAGTGTACTTGTCTTTTCACCCATCTAAATTAATGGGTTCCATTTCAATTTGCAGTCGTCCCATTCAATTTTTCTCTATACTGTACCCATCCTTTACACCCATGCATAATGAAATTCTGCCCTTTCATCTCCAATCTGGATTAGCACCTTCAGATATATACTGTCTGTCCCTTGGGATTTATCGGTTTTTAAAATGAAATCGATATCTATACTAAATGTATACACATTAGTCAGAGCATTGTTCGCTGGTGTAATTAAAAAGCACAATTTTTTTTTAAAGTCTGTTTAAGACCTCTTCAAGTGATATTAAATTTAGTTGCAGACACTCCACTGATGGGATGGCATGATGTTAGTTTCCTCTTGAGTGAATACTTCCAGTAGGTAACCATTTTGTATTTTAATGATTTGAAAGCCACTCTTAGTTTTAAACCCATCTACATCCTTTAAGGATCCCAACTCTTCTTTGACTACCCTTGTTATTATCTGGAAGAATTTTTTACTGTTGTATTTGGCTTCTGCAGCTATGCTTATTTCTAGTTCCCTCTTTGATGTTTTAAAAAAAAAATTTTGTTGAAATTTGTTTATTTTTCCCAGTGGTTTCCCTCACTTTTCTCCTTACAGGTTTTGTAAAGTTTGCTTTACTTCCATTGGGTCACTTGCCATTACCAAATTGAGATCTAACTTGCATCTTGTGATATGCCCAACAAAATAAATCTGAAAACATGTTCCATTTACCAGCTCATATTCTAGACCAGCTGAGAATTGGGTTGGGTGAAATCCCTCAAGTATGATCTTTCAATTTCCTTTCCCCCACTTTACTAGTTTAAATCCTCATCCACTGTCCTTTTTATCCTTCTTGGGAATGAAAAGACATTTGTACCAATCATCTTCATTGACAACCTGATGTTTCTATTTGAAATGTCATTATTGCTGATGACACCATCCTCTACAGAGTTAACTCTGCATCTGAAAGGTGAGCAGCAATCAATAATTGCAGACCAATATAGACAGAACTAGGCAGGAGGACAAATAGTGTATTCTTTTCAACAATGAAAGGAACTAATCGATAACACTATGGAGCGAGATCAACTGATATTGGTTATGTATCTTTGCTATGGGATGTAAACCCACTTGACTTGCATTCAGCCTGTTAGTTTGGTAATGAGAATTGTGATTCAGGCTGATGCAAACATACCTTTAGCAACACTGCCATTCTTCCACTAGCTTTTCCAGGCAATCTAACAAACTAAATTTTCTAAATCACATGGATGAAATGCTGTGGTGCTGTTAAACAGATTACAGAGAAAACCCATCTCTTGGACATCAATACAACTGATCAGTGCAATCCAAAGACCTGCAGACCAGTGAACTTGGTAAACATAGCCTACTCAGATACACCTAGATTTTCAGAGGTTATAAGCACAAGAAATGATAATACTTAAGCCAGTCGCCCATGTTTATACCAAGATGACAAGAACTACTCTAGTTGCATCTCAACACTATGGGGTAGAATTTCTCCGGGTGCTCTGCTCGTCAGCGACCCTGAAGAAATGGTGTAAATGCCATTTATGGTGTTTCTGCCAATCTTCCACAGTGGACAATCGGGAGAACCCCCACGGAAATTCGAGGCATTTGTCAATCTCCAAGTTGTGCACATCAGCAACAAAATTTCACACATTCATCCAAGTCATCACTGCTGGCATTTTGGTAATGGAAACTCAAAACAGACCTTATCCTTGTTGCAGTTTTCCCCATTTGTACCCTATTGTTATGTCACCTACATCGCTGCATTCTGACTGTTAAATAATAACATTTCCCTGATGGACAACAGCCTCATCAATTCATTCTAATCAACATTCTCACCTCCTGAATACTTCTTCACGCCGGGAGGCAGGAAGCACATATCCTTCTTCATCCAGTTTAATCTCAGCATCTGAAAGTGGAATAGATTTATTTTTATCCCTGAAAAAGTAAAACTAAAACCAAGTTGCAAGCTTGTTCTATAAGGCCGGTCAATACAATATTAAGAGGCAATGTAGTGGTGCAATACATTGGATCTACATAGCATGTGGGAATGTGTTGTTAAGCTCCCATATAGTTAGTAAAGGACAGCCACTGAGCAGAGGCTAAACACTTTCCCAAAGCAAGGAAATAGGAGTGGAGGGGGGGGGGGGTGGGTAATCACCACACTCTGAAATCTATTTCTAACTGGTTACAGAGCTGTATTGCAGAGGCATGGGAGTAGGTCACCTGCCCATCCTCTTGGCTTGCATACAATTATAGGTACAGCACCAACTAAAAGACAAAATGGAGAAAACATCCTGTATTTTTATTTCAAGAACACTGAATCGCTTTATCAATAAAAAGCTAACATTATTGAAGGCCATATCTTAATATTGAATTCACCACAAAAAAACATTTTTTCAGACAAATGGGGGCAACTGACCCTTACATTCATGATCGTTTTTTGGATATTTGCACACAAGAAAAATATTCAATTATTTCCTAACAGAGTTTTAAAAATAAACTATTATCCAAGACACCATTTAGACAAGGAGAAGGGGGTAGCAGACCGCTTTTCTGAAAGATAGTTGTATGAGGATATGATTTATAAGTGCCTGACAAAACGTCTAGAACATGAACTTCTCATCACCAACACCTTGTTCTGCCAGAGGGACAAATACAAGGCATCGTGGCAACACCCTCGCTCCAAACACTGGCACCTGCTCGACTATGTCATCGTCCTAGCCAGGGATCGCAAGGATGTGCGCATCACCTGCGCCATGACAGGAGCTGATGACTGCTGGATGGACCACCGCCTAATGCGATCCATCATCGACATCAACATAGCCCCAAAGTGGAGTGGACAGCAGAAGCATTGCCGCAAAAAAGTCAATGCCAGGGCACTTAAAGACCCGGCTAAGGGAGCCCTATACAGCCAGCGCCTCACAGCTAACCTGGCGTGCCTTGATGACCCCGAGATGCAGAATGCTCACAGCGCTTGGTCTGCTCTCCAGGCCTCTATAACCAGTGCCTGCGATGAGACACTTGGTCACTCAACCAGAAAACACCAGGACTGGTTTGATGAGAATGATCAGGAGATCAAGAACTAATAGATCGCAAGCACAGATCATTTGAGCCTTAAGCAACAATCCAACTCGGGAGCAGCAAAGCAACATTACAGGCAGCTCAAGGCCGAGGTCCAACAAAAAACCTGGGACCTAAAGAACAGGTGGTGGATGGAGAAAGCACAGGAGATGCAACAACTGGCCGTCAACCATGATGTGCGAGGATTCTTCTTCACAGTCAAGGCAACCTACGGTCCAAACTCCCAAGGTCCCACCCCACTGCTGGCCAAGAACGTGGAAACACTCATTAAGGACATCGAGGCAGTCAGGGCCCGCTGGAAGGAGCACTTCGAAGATCTCCTCAATAGAGACTCTGCCTTTGACTAGAGTGTTTTCGACTCCATCCCGCAGCATGTGACCAGCCACCACCTCAGTGAAATCCCAACATTGCACGAGGTAGGAAAAGCCATAAAACAGCTCAAGAACAACAAGGCTACGGGAACGGATGGAATCCCTGCTGAGGCGCTAAAGTATGGCAGAGAGACGCTGTTGGCGCAGACACATGACCTCATCTCTCTCATCTGGAGGGAGGAGAGCATGCTGGGGGATCTCAGAGATGCAATGATCATGGCCATCTTTAAAAAAGGGGAATCTCCCTGCTATCAGCCACTGGGAAAGTTGTCGCGAGAGTCCTCCTCAACCGTCTTCTCGCTGTGGCCGAGGAGCTCCTCCCGGAGTCATAGTTCAGCTTTCGTCCCCTACGGGGCACAATAGACATGATCTTTTCAGCGCGACAGCTGCAGAAAAAATGCAGGGAACAGCGCCAACCCTTATACATGGCCTTCTTCGACCTTACACATGGCCTTCGACACTCTCAACCGCGAGGGTCTATGGAGCGTCCTCCTCCGTTTCGGTTGCCCCCAAAAGTTCGTTAAACTAATATGGCAGGGGGATGGGAACCAATGCAGGGAGACAGAGGGAAACAAAAAGGAGGCAAAAACAAAAGACAGAAAGGAGATGAGGAAAAGTGGAAGGCAGAGAAACCCAAGGCAAAGAACAAAAAGGGCTATTGTACAGCAAAATTCTAAAAGGACAGAGGGTGTTAAAAAAACAAGCCTAAAGGCTTTGTGTCTTAATGCAAGGAGTATCCGCAATAAGGTGGATGAATTAATTGTGCAAATAGATGTCAACAAATATGATGTGATTGGGATTACGGAGACGTGGCTCCAGGATGATCAGGGCTCGGAACTCAACATCCAGGGGTATTCAACATTCAGGAAGGATAGAATAAAAGGAAAAGGAGGTGGGGTAGCATTGCTGGTTAAGGAGGAGATTAAGGCAATAGTTAGGAAGGACATTAGCTTGGATGATGTGGAATCTATATGGGTAGAGCTGCAGAACACCAAAGGGCAAAAAACGTTAGTGGGAGTTGTGTACAGACCTCCAAACAGTAGTAGTGATGTTGGGGAGGGCATCAAACAGGAAATTAGGGGTGCGTGCAATAAAGGTGCAGCAGTTATAATGGGTGACTTTAATATGCACATAGATTGGGCTAACCAAACTGGAAGCAATACGGTGGAGGAGGATTTTCTGGAGTGCATAAGGGATGGTTTTTTAGACCAATATGTCGAGGAACCAACTAGGGGGGAGGCCATCTTAGACTGGGTGTTATGTAATGAGAGAGGATTAATTAGCAATCTCGTTGTGCGAGGCCCCTTGGGGAAGAGTGACCATAATATGGTGGAATTCTGCATTGGGATGGAGAATGAAACAGTTAATTCAGAGACCATGGTCCAGAACTTAAAGAAGGCTAACTTTGAAGGTATGAGGCGTGAATTGGCTGGGATGGATTGGCGAATGATACTTAAGGGGTTGACTGTGGATGGGCAATGGCAGACATTTAGAGACCGCATGGATGAACTACAACAATTGTACATTCCTGTCTGGCATAAAAATAAAAAAGGGAAGTTGGCTCAACCGTGGCTATCAAGGGAAATCAGGGATAGTATTAAAGCCAAGGAAGTGGCATACAAATTGGCCAGAAATAGCAGCGAACCTGGGAACTGGGAGAAATTTAGAACTCAGCAGAGGAGGACAAAGGGTTTGATTAGGGCAGGGAAAATGGAGTATGAGAAGAAGCTTGCAGGGAACATTAAGACGGATTGCAAAAGTTTCTATAGATATGTAAAGAGAAAAAGGTTAGTAAAGACAAACGTAGGTCCTCTGCAGTCAGAATCAGGGGAAGTCATAACGGGGAACAAAGAAATGGCGGACCAATTGAACAAGTACTTTGGTTCGGTATTCACGAAGGAGGACACGAACAACCTTCCGGTTATAAAAGGGGTCGGGGGGTCTAGTAAGGAGGAGGAACTGAGGGAAATCCTTATTAGCCGGGAAATTGTGTTGGGGAAATTGATGGGATTGAAGGCCGATAAATCCCCAGGGCCTGATGGACTGCATTCCAGAGTACTTAAGGAGGTGGCCTTGGAAATAGTGGATGCGTTGACAGTCATTTTCCAACATTCCATTGACTCTGGATCAGTTCCTATGGAGTGGAGGGTAGCCAATGTAACCCCACTTTTTAAAAAAGGAGGGAGAGAGAAAACAGGGAATTATAGACCGGTCAGCCTGACATCGGTAGTGGGTAAAATGATGGAATCAATTATTAAGGATGTCATAGCAGTGCATTTGGAAAGAGGTGACATAATAGGTCCAAGTCAGCATGGATTTGTGAAAGGGAAATCATGCTTGACAAATCTTCTGGAATTTTTTGAGGATGTTTCCAGTAGAGTGGATAAGGGAGAACCAGTTGATGTGGTATATTTGGACTTTCAGAAGGCGTTCGACAAGGTCCCACACAAGAGATTGATGTGCAAAGTTAGAGCACATGGGATTGGGGGTAGTGTACTGACATGGATTGAGAACTGGTTGTCAGACAGGAAGCAAAGAGTAGGAGTAAATGGGTACTTTTCAGAATGGCAGGCAGTGACTAGTGGGGTACCGCAAGGTTCTGTGCTGGGGCCCCAGCTGTTTACACTGTACATTAATGATTTAGATGAGGGGATTAAATGTAGTATCTCCAAATTTGCGGATGACACTAAGTTGGGTGGCAGTGTGAGCTGTGAGGAGGATGCTGTGAGGCTGCAGAGCGACTTGGATAGGTTAGGTGAGTGGGCAAATGCATGGCAGATGAAGTATAATGTGGATAAATGTGAGGTTATCCACTTTGGTATAAAAACAGAGAGACAGACTATTATCTGAATGGTGACAGATTAGGAAAAGGGGAGGTGCAAAGAGACCTGGGTGTCATGGTACATCAGTCATTGAAGGTTGGCATGCAGGTGCAGCAGGCGGTTAAGAAAGCAAATGGCATGTTGGCCTTCATAGCAAGGGGATTTGAGTACAGGGGCAGGGAGGTGTTGCTACAGTTGTACAGGGCATTGGTGAGGCCACACCTGGAGTATTGTGTACAGTTTTGGTCTCCTAACCTGAGGAAGGACATTCTTGCTATTGAGGGAGTGCAGCGAAGGTTCACCAGACTGATTCCCGGGATGGCGGGACTGACCTATCAAGAAAGACTGGATCAACTGGGCTTGTATTCACTGGAGTTCAGAAGAATGAGAGGGGACCTCATAGAAACATTTTAAATTCTGACGGGGTTAGACAGGTTAGATGCAGGAAGAATGTTCCCAATGTTGGGGAAGTCCAGAACCAGAGGTCACAGTCTAAGGATAAGGGGTAAGCCATTTAGGACCGAGATGCAGAGGAACTTCTTCACCCAGAGAGTGGTGAACCTGTGGAATTCTCTACCACAGAAAGTTGTTGAGGCCAATTCACTAAATATATTCAAAAAGGAGTTAGATGAGGTCCTTACTACTAGGGGGATCAAGGGGTATGGCGAGAAAGCAGGAATGGGGTACTGAAGTTGAATGTTCAGCCATGAACTCATTGAATGGCAGTGCAGGCTAGAAGGGCCGAATGGCCTACTCCTGCACCTATTTTCTATGTTTCTATGTAACATCCTTTGTCTGCTCCACGACGACATGCAGGCCATGATCCTTACCAATGGATTCATTACAGACCCAATCCACGTCCGGACCGGGGTCAAACGGAGCTGCGTCATTGCTCCAACCCTCTTCTCAATCTTTCCTCGCTGCCATGCTCCATCTCACAGTCAACAAGCTCCCCGCTGGAGTGGAACTAAACTACAGAACCAGTGGGAAGATGTTTAACCTTCACCGCGTCCAGGCCAGGTCCAAGACCACCCCAACCTCTGTCATCGAGCTACAGTACGCGGACGACGCCTGCGTCTGCGCACATTCAGAGGCTGAACTCCAGGATATAGTCGAGGCATACGAAAGCATAGGCCTTACACTAAACATCCGTAAGACAAAGGTCCTCCTGCCCTCGCCACACAGCACTGCCCCCCGCCGCCCCCCCCGTCATCAAGATCTACTGTGCGGCCCTGGACAGCGTAGACCATTTCCCATACCTCTCATCAACAAAAGCAGACATTAGTGAGGAGATTCAACACCGCCTCCAGTGCGTCAGTGCAACCTTCGGCCGCCTGAGGAAAAGAGTGTTTGAAGACCAGGTCCTCAAATCTACCACCAAGCTCATGGTCTACAGTGCTGTAGTAACACCCACCCTCCTGTATAGTTCAGAGGCATAAATCATGTACAGTAGACACCTCAAGTCACTGGAGAATTGTGTTAGGGAAATTGATGGGATTGAAGGCCGATAAATCCCCGGGGCCTGATAGTCTGCATCCCAGAGTACTTAAGGAAGTGGCCCCAGAAATAGTGGATGCATTGGTGATCATTTTCCAATAATGTATTGACTCTGGATCAGTTCCTATGGACTGGAGGGTAGCTAATATAACCCCACTTTTTTTTTTAAAAAGGAGGGAAAGAGAAAATGGGTAATTATAGACCGGTTAGCCTGACATCAGTACTGGGGAAAATGTTGGAATCAATTATTAAGGATGAAATAGCAGCGCATTTGAAAAGCAGTGACAGAATTGGTCCAAGTCAGCATGGATTTGTGAAAGGGAAATCATACTTGACGAATCTTCTGGAGTTTTTTGAGGATGTAAGTAGCAGAGTGGACAAGGGAGAACCAGTGGATGTGGTGTATTTGGACTTTCAAAAGGCTTTTGACAAGGTCCCACACAAGAGATTGATGTGCAAAATCAAAGCACATGGTACTGAGGATAATGTACTGACGTGGATAGAGAACTGGTTGGCAGATAGAGGAGGGATAAATGGGTCCTTTTCAGAATGGCAGGCAATGACTAGTGGAGTGCCGCAGGGCTCAGTGCTGGGACCCTAGCTCTTTACAATATACATTAAATGATTTAGATGAAGGAATTGAGTGCAATATCTCCAAGTTTGCAGATGACACTAAACTGGGTGGCGGTGTGAGCTGTGAGGAGAACGCTCAGAGGCTGCAGGGTGACTTGGACAGGTTAGGTGAGTGGACAAATACATGGCAGATGCAGTATAATGTGGATAAATGTGAGGTTATACACTTTGGGGGCAAAAACACAAAGGCAGAATATTATCTGAATGGTGGCAGATTAGGAAAAGGGGAGCTGCAACGAGACGTGGGTGTCATGGTTCATCAGTCATTGAAAGTTGGCATGCAGGTACAGCAGGTGGTGAAGAAGGCAAATGGTATGTTGGCTTTTATAGCTAGGGGATTTGAGTATAGGAGCAGGGAGGTCTTACTGCAATTGTACAGGGCCTTGGTGAGACCTCACCTGGAATATTGTGTTTAGTTTTGGTCTCCTAATCTGAGGAAGGACATTCTTGCTATTGAGGGAGTGCAGCGAAGGTTCACCAAACTGATTCTAGGAATGGCTGGACTGACATATGAGGAGAGACTGGATCAACTGGGCCTTTATACACCGGAGTTTAGAAGGATGAGAGGGGATCTCATAGAAACGTATAAAATTCTGATGGGACTGGACAGGTTAGATGCGGGAAGAATGTTCCTGATGTTGGGGAAGTCCAGAACCAGGGGATACAGTCTTAGGATAAGGGGTAGGCCATTTAGGACTGAGATGAGGAGAAACTTCTTCACTCAGAGAGTTGTTAACCTGTGGAATTCCCTGCCGCAGAGAGTTGTTGATGCCAGTTCATTGGATATATTCAAGAGGGAGTTAGATATGGCCCTTGTGGCTAAAGGGATCAAGGTGTATGGAGAGAAAGCGGGAAAGGGGTACTGAGAGAATGATCAGCCATGATCTTACTGAATGGTGGTGCGGGCTCGAAGGGCCGAATGGCCTACTCCTGCACCTATTTTTTATGTTTCTATGACATACCATCAACGATGCCTTCGCAAGACCCTACAAATCCCCTGGGAGGACAGATGCACCAACATTAGCGTCCTCGACTAGGCCAACATCCCCAGCATTGAAGCACTGACCACACTTGATCAGCTCCGCTGGGCAGGCCACATTGTCTGCATGCCTGACACAAGACTCCCAAAGCAAGCGCTCTACTCGGAACTCCTTCATGGAAAAGGAGCTAAGGGTGGACAGAGGAAATGTTACAAGGACACTCTCAAAGCCTCCCTGATAAAGTGCGGCATCCCCACCGACACCCGAGAGTCCCTGGCCAAAGACCACCCTGAGTGGAGGAAATGCATCTGGGAGGGCGCTGAGCGCCTCGAGTCTCATCGCCGAGTGCATGCAGAAAACAAGCGTAGGTAGCAGAAGGAACGCGCGGCAAACTTGTCCCACCCTCCCTTACCCTCAACGACTGTCTGTCCCATCTGTGGCAGGGACTGTGGCTCTCGTATTGGACTGTTCAGCCACCTAAGGACTCATTCTAAGGGCCCAAGTTTCCACATGATAAAAAACGGGCGCCCCTCCGAGCCGGAAAAAAACCGAGCGATTCTGGAGCGCTTTGCAGCTCCTTGTCTGCTTGGCGCGGCGCCCAGGGGGGCGGAGCCTACACTCGCGCCGATTTTGTAAGTGGGAGGGGGCGGGTACTATTTAAATTAGTTTTTTTCCTGCCCGCAACGCTGCACGTGCGCATTGGAGCGTTCGCGCATGCTCAGTGTGAAAAGAACATTGGCACTCGGCCATTTTTGTAGTTCTTTGTAGTTCTTTGTAGCTGTTTAGTTTTTTAACATTTTTTAATAAAAGTACATTGCCATCAGCACAGAGGCTTCTTGTAGCAGTGAGAAGGGTGCAGGAAGCCTCAGAAAGTTGAGGCAGCCGTTTCCCGACGACCTCCCCCTTTTGCCGTCGGGAAATGGCTCCTCAATTTCTGAGGCTTCCTGCAGCCTTCTCTCTTTCCTGCCAGCCGTCTGGAACGGCTCCATTCCCTCCCCCCCCCCACCCCCGCGTTCGGTCGGCTCCCTCCCTCCCGCCCGCGTTCGGTCGGCTCCCTCCCTCCCGCCCGCGTTCGGTCGGCTCCCTCCCTCCTCCCCCCCCCCGCGTTCGGTCGGCTCCCTCCTCTCTCTCCCCCCCCACCCGTCCCGCGTTCGGTCGGCTCCCTCGTTTTGTGAGGCTTGCTGCACCATTCTTCCTGGCTGAAGCACTTTCACACAGGTAGGAAGATGGTTTATTTAATCTTTTTTTTGCTTATAAATGTTTATTCAGGTTGGATTTATTTGTATAATATTTGTATAAGTATAAATAAGGATTGATTGTAGAATTTAATGAGTTCCCTTCCCCTTCCCCCCCCACCTCGTTCTGGACGCCTGATTTGTAACCTGCGCCTGATTTTTTAATGTGTGGAACAGGTTTTTTCAGTTCTACAAAAATCTTCACTTGCTCCATTCTACTTTAGTTTGGAGTACGTTTTCACTGTGGAAACTTTCAAATCAGGCGTCAGTGGCCGGACACGCCCCCTTTTGAAGAAAAAATTCTGTTCCAAAGTAGAACTGTTCTACCTGACTAGAACTGCAGAAAAAAAAATGTGGAGAATTGCGATTTCTAAGATAGTCCGTTTTTCACCAGTTGCTCCTAAAAATCAGGCGCAAATCATGTGGAAACTTGGGCCCTATGAGTGGAAGCAAGTCTTCCTCGATTCTGAGGGACTGCCTATGATGATGATGATGATGAAGTGCTGGAAGTGCAGAAAGCAGAATCTTACACAAATGCACGAATAACACGTTCTATGCTGAACATCTAGTTTCCAAAAAATATGGCAGATACTTGCAGTACCTAATGTATAGCCATATGGTGTCAGTACACGGGAGGCAAAGTAATTCCTCGCTCCAAGAAGATCAGTCAGGGCATTCTTAACTTTGCTATACAGATGTTCATCCACCAGACTTTCCATTGAGCGTCCTGGTGTGAGAAATGATTTCACCCGATACTTTGGAGGAAGGTTGGGACCCTGTTGAGAAACAGAACTGGTTAATTTCTATACCAAAAAAATGTCTGAGTCACATGTAAAAGTATTAGTTCATTTCAACTGAGGACAATACTCTTTCTAATAGACACTCAATGCTCTCTTGTTTTAGGTCATAATTTTAACAATATAATCTTATACGGATCAAGACTTTTCACAGTATCTCTAAAACATGTGGAAACTTATACAAACTCTTTTTATGCTAAGTAACATAGGTTCACAATAAGCTTAAAAATAAAAAAATGTGGGCACTGCAGGCTTAAGCAACTTCAATACAGGGAAGAGGTGTCACTACAAGCTATGAAAAATATTTACAAGATCAGTAGTTGGACATAAATATGTCACATTTCTTATGATATAAACATTTCAATGCAGCAACATTACAATTTAACAATTTTATTGACACTAGGAACTGGAGTGCATAGAGTATACTGGGTGTTCGAGAATGAATTACACATTGCAATAACCACCCTCACTCATCAAAGTTTTTTCACTGCTTTGTTACCACAAAGAATCTCAGAAGATTTGTATTGGCAGTGTACAACCTTGCAGAATATCACATTGCGAATAGGACCGCAGAATATTACAATGGAATTCACTACATATGCAATACATTAAGGACAGTATTGAAAACCACCACTCCATTGATGGCTCTAAGCTGAACACCAACTTTCCATCCATTTTGCTAAGTACTTGCAGTAGCTAGTTTATAGCCATACGGCACCAATAAATGGAGGTGTGGAAGGAACAGCCAAGAGATAAATAAGTTTATATTTTTGAGCCCTTTTGTCAAGTTGAGTGGGCAGGGGGAAAGGGGTTCCTGAAGGTGCAAAATATCAGGTATGGAGAGCAAAACACTTTTACACTTTGAACAACTAGGTTGTGATTTTCTGCTGAGCTCACCAGCCTGGAATTTTCCATTCCATCATTTTAATGGATTAAAAATTGCAGGCCAACAAGTGCCTAAGTGGAAAACTCAAGCACCAGTATCAGCATCAAGTACTTCCAGGTTAGGTATGCCACAGCCATGAAAAGTAAAACTCCTTCTAAACTGCGCAACCTATCTTAGCTCTAACCCCAGGAGAGCATCCCTACTGTACCATTGTGAATTTTTCATTTCCTACACTGGTCATCCTGAATGAGACTGCCAAACAGTGTCAATACATGCTGAATCATGGCCAGTTTTGCATAGTAGATGTACTGATTTGGAATTGGGTTCAGAGTATCTGGTTTCAGCAAACACATTTATACTCCTCTCTCTCGACTCAGGAATTGCTCTTTTTCCAATGGGAAGAAGTCACAAAATAATGGCGTAGTAATTCTGGCAATTCCCTGATCTCAGATACCACCTCCATACTGCCATTGATAAATGGTCCAACAATCTTCTTCATTTTTCTCTTGCCCCTAATAGAATTAAAGAATGCTTCATTATTGTCCTTTATATTTTTTGTCATATTTAACTTATGTTCCTTCTTCATGCCTCCAATTAGTTTCTTGTCATTCCTTCATTTGATTTTGTAGCTCTCCCTATCCTGCTCCATCCACATTTCTGTACCTAATATCTTCTCTTTTTATTCATATTGGTTTTACTCTCCTATTTTATCGTCGACTCATTTCTGGGCCTCTACAATGTAAGAAAAAATCCCCTTACAACACTCCTATTTTTTTCTCTCTATTCT
Organism: Pristiophorus japonicus; assembly: GCF_044704955.1. Classification (NCBI taxonomy): domain Eukaryota; kingdom Metazoa; phylum Chordata; class Chondrichthyes; family Pristiophoridae; genus Pristiophorus; species Pristiophorus japonicus. Next base: position 173,621,495 of record NC_091981.1, read on the forward strand.
TCCTTGAAATAGTTCTTACAATTTTATTCCCTTCATGCATTATTTCATCTCTTCAAAGTCTGCTCTCCTGAAATACAACTTAAACTATTCGGTTCTCATTTCAACCTTAAAATCAATACCTTTATGATCATTAGACCTCAATGTCCGCTTACTTCAACTTGGCCTATTATTTCCTCTTCATTATTTAGTAGAACATCTAATACTGCCTCCCCCTTGTGGGTTCCCTCACCTTCTGTCCAAGAAATGATTTGTGAAGTACTTTAATAAACTCCCTCACACATGCAAATTGTCCACATTATAAGTCCCAGTCTATGTTAGTGAGATTAAACCCCCCATCATTGCAACTGAGGCCTTAGCATTAATCTTTTTATGAACTCCTGCAGCAGTGTATCCTCCTTTTCATTTTGTGCCGACTTGTAACATTGTAACATCAGGAAAGATTGAACAGGTTAGGGCTTTTTTTTTAGAAAAGAAAAGACTTAGAGGTAGGGTTGCCAACTCTGGTTGGAAGTATTCCTGGAGATTTCACCACATGACCTTCTGCCTCCAACTACCCCGCCCCCACAGTCTTGCCATTGGTCACCCAACCTGTCCATCCTCATGGTGCACAGCCTTCCTATGCCAATCGGAAAGCGAATAGACTCTTCATTACTCAATTGGATGATTCTTGACAGTCAGTCAAACAGCATTTTTTTCCATGTCCAATATTTTTACGACGAGTAAACAAAAAAGTGCAAAGAAAATGTTTTGGTACCATCATTTGTTTTACTGCCCGAGATTTTTCTCCTGGGTTGCTCGTAGCAGTGTCCTGGAGATTATTCTTTAATTCCTGAGACTCCTGGAGTAATTGGCAACCCTACTTAGAGATGACCTGATGGAGGTCTTTAAGCTTATAAAGGGGTTGGACAGGGTAGATTTGGAGAGAATGTTTCCACTTGTGGGAGCATCCAAAACTAGGGGCCATAAATACAAGATAGTTACTAATAAATCCAATAGGAAAATAAGGAGACATTTCTTTATACAGACAGTGGTTAGTGGAACTCTCCTTCACAGAAATAGAGGCAAATAGCTTGGATGCTTTCAAAAGATATAGAAAGATATGCTAAAAGGCTGAGATGGGGTAGATAGATTGGGAGGATACGCGAGTTTGGTATGAACACCAATATAGATTATTTTGGTCGAATGGCTTGTTTCTGTGCTGTATATTCTATGTAATTCTATATCATTTTCCACTTCCTAGATGCACCCAAAAAGACACTGTGGCAATCTCCAATTCCTTCCTCTCAGCAATGCATAAACCTTCTCTGATAGCCCTGCAGAATGTTCCTCAAACATCCTCTTTCTTAAGCCAGCTTCCATTAACTCCCATGATAAATATTAGAGCTCTTTTTACTGTGACTTATAACGGACCATTTTTTTCTTATGGCCTTGGATTTCATGTAAATGCATATTGTATAATTTCTCATCTTTCTCACTAGATTCACATGACCCCTTCCTAATAATTAATATGTACTATAATTCCTCCCCCCCCCACCCCCACCCCCACTCCACTTCCTTAGTTTAAACTTTTTGCAACCATTTTATTAGGCTTAGCAACAAAATAATGGCCCCAAAAAAGTGTAATGCCAGAGGACTGCCGGATAGCTAAAATAATACCTATATTTAGGAAGGGAGATAGAACACGTTCAGGGAACTATAGATCAGCCAGCTTAAGAACATATGAAATAGCAGGAGTAGGCCATACGGTCCCTCGAGCCTGCTCCGCCATTTAATACGATCATGGCTGATCCAATCATGGACTCAGGTCCACTTCCCTGCCCGCTCCCCATCGGTAGTAAGAAAAATAATGGAATCCCTAGTAAAGGAGAAAATAGAAAAACATCTAGAAACCAAAAATATAATAATGAATAATCAGCTTGGATTTTAAAAGGGAAAGTCTTGCTTGATCAATGTAATTGAATTATTTGAAGAGGTAACAGAGAGAGTAGACAAGAGTAACGCAGTAGATGTAATTTATCTAGATTTCCAAAACATTTTTGATAATGTGCCACATAATAGACTACTAATAAATAAGGTCAGAGAATGAGGAGTCAGGGGACAAGTAGGAGAATGGATAACTAGCTGGCTGCAAGCCAGAAAGCAGAGATGAGGGGTAAAAGGTAGCTATTCAGAGTGACAGAAGGTGGAAGGTGCGGTCCCACAAGGATCAGTGCTGGGATCACTGTTGTTCACAATTTATATTAACAAGTTAGACTTTGGAATCAAAAACACAATTTCTAAATTTGTGGAGGACACCAGATTAGGGGGAAATAGTCAATACTGAGGAGGACTGCAACAAATTACGAGAAGGTATTAATAAACTTGCAGAATGGGCATATAATTGGCAAATAAATTTCAACACAGATAAGTGTGAGGTATTACATTTTGGCAAGAAAAATAAGGAAGTCGCCTATTACTTGGAAAATAAGAATCTAAATGGGTTAGAGGAGCAAAGGAATCGAGGAGTGCGAATACACAAACCAAGCACTAGGGTTTATTTCTAGAAGGATAGAATTGAAAAGTCTAGAAGTTATGCTAAACTTACATCAAACCTTGGTAGACCACATGATACGGTGTACAGTTCTGGTCACCATATAGAAACATAGAAAATAGGTGCAGGAGTAGGCCATTCGGACCTTCGACCCTGCACCGCCATTCAATAAGATCATGGCTGATCATTCCTTCAGTACCCCTTTCCTGCTTTCTATCCATACCCCTTGATCCCCTTAACCGTAAGAGCCATATCTAACTCCCTCTTAAATACATCCAGTGAACTGGCATCAACAACACTCTGCGGCAAGGAATTCCACAGGTTAGTGAAGAAGTTTCTTCTCATCTCAGTCCTAAATGGCCTACCCTTTATCCTAAAACTATGTCCCCTGGTTCTGGACTTCCCCAACATCGGGAACATTCTTCCCGCATCTAACCTGTCCAGTCCCGTCAGAATCTTATACGTTTCTATGAGATCCCCTCTCATCCTTCTAAACTCCAGTGAATAAAGGCCCAGTTGATCCAGTCTCTCCTCATATGACAGCCCAGCTGTCCCTGGAATCAGTCTGGTGAACCTTCGCTGCACTCCCTCAATAGCAAGAACGTCCTTCCTCAGACTAGACCAAAACTGAACACAATACTCCAGGTAAGGCCTCACTAAGGCCCTGTACAACTGCAGTAAGACCTCCCTGCTTCTATATTCAAATACCCTAGCTATAAAAAGGATATAGAGGCCATGGAAAAGGTGCAAAAAAGATTTACAAGGATGATACCAGAAATGCAAGGTTATACCGATCAGGATAGGATGAACAGCCTTGTTTGAAAAAAGATGGCTGAGGGATGACCTAAAAGAGGTCTTTAAAATTATGAAAGGTTTTGATAGAGTAGACACAGAGAAGTGCACTCTCTCACTGTCTACTCTATCAAAACCTTTAATAATTTTAAAGACCTCTATTATTAAAACCTTTCAAGGAGCAAAACTAGAGGCCATCAATATGTTAGTCACCAAGAAATCCAATAGAGAATTCAGAAGAAACTTCTGTACCCAGAGAATGGTGAGAATGTGGAACTAGCTATCACAGGGATTGGTTGAAGCGAATAGTATAGATGTATTTAAGGGGAGGCTAGATAAGCAAATGAGGGAGAAGGGAATAGAGGGTTATGCTGATAGAGTTAGATGAGGAAGATTGGGAGGAGGCTCAAGTGGAGCATAAACGCCGGCATAGACTGGTTGGGACGAATGGGCTGTATATTCTATGTAATTCTATGTAAGAATTTGCTGGGAAAATAATGGCAAAATAAATGCATACACTGTTACTAGTATGTAAAAAAACCCAGCACTTTATGGCGAGCAAGAGTTACGCCGCGAGTTGCAAATCACCACAAATTGCTGGGCACTCCGCTGTTAGCCTTGCAATAACCAAAGCTCACCTTCAACCTCCCCGTGAGTTTCACAAAATTGCTGCATTTGAATTGTTAAAACAAATTAAACGCCGCAGAAAGTTAGTGCTGGTATTTAATGATGCAAGGGCCCTTTTAATTACAAGATTTTTGTTCCTGAAATGCCACTCATCCTTGGCCCAGAAGGGGAACAACTGAAGCTGTGGCGTCTCACTCCTGCAGGTAAATTGTCACTAGAGGTTTTTAAAATTCTTTATTTTCCTTTCTTTTTTTGTCCTCTCGCAATCCATTCTTTCTTGCCCTTCCTTTATTTCTCTTTCTGTATCTAATTTGACTCCAATTCACCCGAGTTCCTTCATTGTCGTTCTTCTCTTTCTCTATTCTTAAATGTCATTTGTTAAGGAGGTAGACTGTTGGTCCCATTGTTCACCAAGGTCCTGGATGCCCGTTGACCTCCCCACACTGTTATCAACTCGCAGTTCCAGCAACTTACTGCACAAAATTATTTCAGGCTGAAGGGTAAGGAAATCCAGCTCATGAGATGCCCCGCTCCAGCAAATTCTTACCCAATGTCATTCCTCAATTCAGGTCAAGACCGTCCCTTCCTCCAGAAGGTGAACCTAAAATGTGAACTATTCAGAATGTATGATTTTAAAATGGAGACTGCGTGCCCTGGTCCAATTAATCCTCTCCCTCTAACCCTGCTTCACCTGAAGAGTACACTTGGACTTGACTTCCCGTGTGCAATATACAAGAAAAATATTTGTTTTGCAATGAGCCAAGGCGAATAGTCAAAACATATCTTGCATACCTCATAACTTCGGCACTCCAGTTTCATAGTCATGAACAGCTGAGTCAGCTGGGCAAGGACAAACTTGTCTAAACCAGATCCTTGTGCTATTAGAATATACAAACAAAAAATACTTAAAATTAAAATCACCTATCCCAATTGAAGAATTAGGTATCACCATCAGTGCTGCTTTATAAAACACAAAGAGCCTCACAGACAAGTACCAGTTTGACACCAAGAGGGAGGGGCAACTTTCAAAGTTTCCTGCTTTCTACATTGCCTGTGCAAGGACTTCAGGTGGAAACAGAATCTGACCTCGTCGTGATTTCTCTCCCCGCCTCCCGCTCCCCCAAGTTTCAGCTCACATATGAAGAATGGATACTTGGGCGCCATTCCAGGGGCCTGCTTGTGTGGGTGAGGCTATATCCCAGTATAAGTCAGACTACAGGAGAAGAGGAAATAAAGAAGTGTTTTGAATTGAAAAGCTTGTCACCTCAATCCTGCTGTTGCAAAAGTATGCTGGTAGATGCATGAGACCAGATCCACAGCTTGCCTTTTACAGGGCCATAGACACATTGGATCGCTGATGCAATAGACACTGGGATGACAGATGGAAGCACAGATTGGAAAGGGGGGCAGGAGGTGGCCAAAGAGTGAGATTGGGGAGAGGCAGAGACGGTTATTAGGATGGAGAGAAATGTGAGGGCCACATATACACACATTGAGAGGGGCAGAAAAAGAGACAGAGACTGGTGGGAGAGACAAAGAGACACATTCGGGGACGGAGACAGAGACTGGAGGGCCAGAAACAGAGATATGAGGGCTAGAGAGACACAGATTGGGGGACAGATAGAGAGATTAGGCAGAGAGAGACATGGGAGACACTAAAATAGAGCTTAAAATTACCCAATGAATATGACACAAACAGCAAACATTCGGTGAGCATAGGACTCACCCTGAGCAATGCCCTGGAAGATCTACTAGTTATGTGTTAAAAATGCTGTGGGTTGAAACCTGTTTCATAATACATTGAAAATGCCATAATGTTACGGTAATATTAGGTGCATAGCTCTTCACTGGTACAGTCCCACAGCCTTCGAGTGAACGCAATTTGTCTTCTATACGTGATGGCCGGTGTAAGCAGGAAATTCACATTGGTCACTGTGAAACTGTTCAATGAAATTCTTTCTCCGGATAGGTCCATGGAAACCTGCTACATTCATTCATAGTTAGATCAATGTCACATTTTAAAATTGCAACTGTGATTCAGAGTTTGATTTTCTGCTTTAAATGTTATATCCTGCAGAGTTTAAGGGAAACAAAGTGTATAATTGTAACTAAGTACTGAAGCTGTTTGATAAATTGCATAGCGCTGTCTCCTTGTATACTGCACACAGAAAAAAAGTACAGTACTGTATATAGCGCATGGATGAAATCCGTCCCCAAATGGGGAATCTGCATCCTTCAACTCTACACTGCTCTTACACTCGTTAAAAATGGGTTTGTTTCAAACAGCTACAGTCTCTAAATAGGATTGAATTTAGCTGGTAGTCAAACTAGAATGCTGCAGGCATATTCTATATTCCATGTTGAAGGGGGGGGGAGGGGGGCAGCCTGAAAGGATTTAATCACAAGCACTGAGGTGCGAACAGCTACGTAACTAGCCCGAAATAGACGGCAATGACTTTGTAATTGACAGTCTATGGTGCTGGCAAATGGTTAGCATAATTTGCCCGATATAAGCAGCTGTCCAGGATAAGCAGGGTCAGTGTAAGTGGTGGGCACTGTGCTGTGTTTTGACCTAGTGATGTGATGTTCCTGTACAAATACACCGGGTGGCAGCACATGAACGTGTGAGCAATTCTCACAGGATCCGTGGATGAAAATTAATTCTTTTGCACTGAAAAGCATTTGAGCAAAACATACTGAAAATATCATTTTTTTAAAAATCAACGTAAAACACTTTATTGACTGAAACAAATTTGCACTTACGTTCCAAAGAGAGGTCCAGCCCACAGGACTCATCCTGCAAGCTCAATTTGCCCTCTCAAATTCAGGCTTAGTCTCTCCCCGAGAATCTTTAGCGATCTCTCCCAAGCTGAGAGAGAAATATAACCTCAAGTTCCAGAACTTCTTCCACTCCCTAGCTGCTGCAACTTTCTGAAAACCAGTGAAATATTATTGCGACACTGCCCCCTCCATCCTATTTGCTGACCAGACCTTTTTCCTCATTGACATTCCCTTTCCTCGACATACAGCAATCCACTATACTCCAAACCCTTACAATGGCTGCATCTGCTGATCCCAGAGTAGCACAATACTCCACAACACAAAAGCAAAATACTGCGGATGCTGGAATCGGAAATAAAAACAGAAAATGCTAGAAATCTCTGCGGGTCAGGCAGCATCTGTGGCGAGAGAAACAGAGTTAACGTTTCAGGTCGATGACCCATCGTCAGAACTAGCGAATGTTCGAAATGAACAAATTCTTAAGGAGCAGTGAAAGGGGGAAGGGAGGAAAGAACTAAAGGGAAGGTCTGTGATAGGGTGGAAGTCAGGAGAGATTTGAGAGACAAAAGGGATGATGGACGACTTAAGATGGTATTAGCAGAAGTTAGAAAAAGATTAGTTTAGATAGGGTGCGAATGGCAGGATAATGGTCAGTTGCCATGGGAAAGAGAGAGAGAAAAAATACATCAGAGCAAAATATGGGCAGAGGTTAAGGTTGGAAATTGTTGAACTCGATGTTGAGTCCAGAAGGCTGTAAAGTGCCTAAATGAAAGATGAGGTGCTGTTCCTCAAGCTTGCATTGAGCTTCATTAGAACAGTGTAGGAGACCGAGGACGGAGAGGTCAGAGTGGGAATGGAGTGGAGAATTAAAGTGACAGGCGACCGGAAGCTCGGGGTCACACTTATGGACTGAACAGAGGTGTTCCACAAAGCGGTCATCCAATCTACGCTTGGTCTCCCCAATGTAGAGGAGCGGCGAATACAGTATACTAAATTGAAAGAAGTACAAGTAAATCACTGTTTCACCTGGAAGGCGTATTTGGGGCCCTGGACAGTGGGAAGGGAGGAGATAAAATGGCAGTTGTTGCATCCCCTGCGCTTACATGGAAAGGGAAATGGGTGCTGGGGGTGACTGTGGAATGGACCAGGGTGTCACGGAGGGAATGGTCCCTTTGGAATGGTGACGGGCGAGATAGGAGAAGATGTGGTTGGTGGTGGGATCACGCTGGAGGTGGCGGAAGATGATCCGTTGAATGTGGAGGCTGGTGGGATGAAAGGGGAGGACAAGGGGAACCCTGTCATGGTTCTGAGAGGGAGGGGGAAGGGGTGAGAGCAGAGGTGCGGGAAATAGAACGGACACGGTCAAGGGCCATGTTAACCACGGTGATGGGGAATCCTTGGTTGAGGAAAAAGGAAGACATTATCAGAGGCACTAGTATGGAAGGTGGCGTTGTCAGAGCAGATGCGACAGAGACAGAGAAACTGGGAGAATGGAATGGAGTCCTTACAGGATGCGGGGTGGGAGGAAGTGGTGAGGGGTGATGACGTCATTGCTGGTTGTGCGGCAGCCTGGGACAAGACACTGCTGTGCCAGCATCCTGCAATCGCCCAGGAGGCGGTAGTGCCCCTCTCCCCTGGTGAAAACTGCCTTGTGCCCTGTTAGCACTCCCCGGAGATGCTAACGGGGCTATAAAAAACGGGCAATTTTGCCCCCTTAGTCTTCACTATATACCACTACCAGTCCTAGTGTGTCGCACTTAATCAACTGACAATACTGCAGATCCACTTTGATAACCGACAGAAAACTGGAACTAATATTATTTTAACATTTCATCTATAGTTTTGATGTTTATGGCACCACCTGAACGCTACAATTAGATACTACAACATAATCACTCACAAGCATCTATTGTTCTCTGTGAATTTAATTTAAAATATTATTTTAAAAGCCAGGCAGAAAAGGAAGACTAGGCAGGTAGTGCAGGAGTCCCCTCAGTGCATCCCGCTCTCCGATCAGTGTTCTCTTCTGAGTACTGATGAAGGCGATGGTTCTTCTGGGAGCGTGGTGGTGGGAGGAAGCAACAAAGAAAGAAAGACTTGGATTTATATAGCGCCTTTCATGACCACCAGACATCATCTCAAATTTACAGTCAATGAAGTACTTTTGGAGTGTAGTCACTGTTGTAATCTGGGAAGTGCTCAAGCAAACGCCGACAAACAGCAATGTGATAATGATCAGATAATCTATTTTTGTTATGTTGATTGAGGGATAAATATTGGCCAGGACACCGGGGATAACTCCCCTGCTCTTCTTCAAAATAGCCATGGGATCTTTTACATCCACCTGAGAGAGCAGACAGGGCCTTGGTTTAACGTCTCATCCGAAAGACGGTACCTCCAACAGTACAGCGCTCCCTCAGCACTACACTGGAGTGTCAGCCTAGATTTTTATGCTAAAGTCCCTGGAGTGGGACTTAAACCCACAACCTTCTGACTCAGAGGCGAGTGTGCTATCCACTGGGCCACAGGTGACACTGATCAGAAGAAGAGTGGGAGAGCAATAGTGATAGCGGATTCGATAGTCAGGGGAGCAGACAGGTGTTTCTGCGGCTGCAGATGTGACTCCAGAATGGTATGTTGCCTCCCTGGTGGCAGGGTCAAAGATGTCACTGAGCAGTTGCAGAGCATTTTTAGGGGGGAGGGTGAACAGCCAGAAGTCGTGGTCCATATTAGTACCAACGACGTAGGTAGACAGAAGGATGAGGTCTTGCAGACAGATTTTAGGGAGCTAGGAGAGGGATTAAAAAGCAGGACCTCAAAAAGGTAGTAATCTCCGGGTTACTCCTGATACCACACACAAGTGAGTATAAAAATAGGATAGAGTAGATGGATGCATGGCTGGAGAGATGGTACAGGAGACAGGAGGGCTTCAGATTTCTGGGGCATTGGGACCAGTTCTGGGGGAGGTGGGATTGTACAGGCCAGACGGGTTGCACTTCAACAGGGCTAGAACCAATATCCTCACGGGGAGGTTTGCTAGTGGTGTTCGAGAGGGTTTAAACTAATTTGGCAGTGGGATAGACACCAGGATATAACATTAGAGAGGGGAAATAAAGTGCTCAAGGGATTGAGAGAGGCAGAGAGCATGAAAATAAGAAACAGTAAGGTGGGGTCTAACTAAGAGTATACAGGATGGTCTAAGATGGATTTACAATGTATGTACATGAACGCAAGAAGCGTAGTAAACAAGGTAAGTGAACTGCAGGCACAGATAGCCACATGGGAACATGATGTTGTTGCAATAACTGAGACCTGGCTATTATAGCTATTACTGAGATATGACTGAAAGAAGGACAGGTGTGGCAGCTCAACATTCCTGGTTAGAGGGTTTTCAGGCGTGATAGAGAGGGGGGTAAAAAAGGAGGGAGGGTCGCAGTATTGATTAAAGAAACAATTACAGCTGTGAGAAGGGATGATATGTTAGAGGCATCATCAAATGAGGCCATATGGGTTGAACTGAAGAACAAAAAAGGGGTGATCACACGACTGGGAGTGTACTATCAACCCCCAAGCAGTCAGAGGGAGATAGAAGAACAAATATGTGGGCAAATTGCTGTGAAGTGCAAAAACTATAGAGCTGTAATAGTGGGGGATTTCAAGTACCCTAATATTAACTGGGAAAAAGATAGTGTGAATGGTACAGAGGGTGCAGAATTCCTCCAATGCATTCAGGAAAACTTCTTTAGCCAGTATATAACAAGCCCAACAAGGGAAGGGGCGGTTCTGGACTTGGTTTTGGGGAATGGAGAGGGGCAGGTGGAAGGGATATCAGTGGGAGAGCATTTTGGTGGTAGTGATCATAATTCAGTAAGATTTAGGGTAGTTATGGAAAAGGACAAAGGGGGACCAGGAATAAAAGTTCTCAATTGGGGTAAAGCCAATTTTGCTGAGATGGGATTTGGCCAGTGAACTGGAAACGGCTACTTGATGGTAAATCAAGTGTCAGATCAGTGAGAAGCATTCAAGAAGGAGATCCTGAGGGTACAGAGCAAGTATGTTCCCTTAAAAAAGAAAGAGTGGATTTAACAAATCTAGAGCCCCCCTGGAGATCAAGGAACATACAGGACAAGATAAAGAAAGAAAGGAAAGCTTATGACAGATACCGAGAACTCAATACTGCAGAAACTCTAGAGGAGTACAAGAAATGCAGGGGTGTAATTAAAAAAAGATATCAGGAATGCAAAGAGAGAGCATGAAAGAATGTTGGCAAGTAAAATTAGGGAGAACCCAAAGATGTTTTATAAATACATTAAGAGCAAGAGGGTAACTAGAGAAAGAGTGGGGCCTATTAGAGACCAAATGTGAGTGTGGAGGCTGAAGATGTGAGTATGATCCTTAATGAATACTTTGCATCGTTTTCAGAAAAGAGAGAGGCAATGCAGACTTTGCAATGAGGGAGGAGGAGTGTGAAATATTAGGAGCGAAACGTAGTGAGAGAGGAAGAATTAAAGGGCTTAGTGGCTTTGAAATTGGACAAATCCCCAGGTCCAGATGAAATGTATCCCAGATTATTTAGAGAAGCAAAAGAGAAAATAGCAGAGGCTCTGACTATCATTTTCCAATCCTCTCTGGCTACAGATGTGGTGTCAGAGGAGGCCAGGAATGGTGCCGGACGAGGGGTGGTGCCGGATAAGGGAGTCCCGGATAAGAGAGGTTCAACCTGTACTTTGCATCTGTCTTCACCAAGGAAGAGGATGCTGCCATAGACACAGTGAAGGAAGAAGTAGTGGAGATACTTGATAGGATAAAAATTGATAAAAAGAGAGGTATTGGAAAGGCTGGCTGTACTTAAAAGTAGATAAATTACCAGGAGCGGATGGATGCATCTTAGGATGCTGAAGTAATTGAGGGTGGAAATCGCGGAGGTGCTGGCCATAATATTCCAATCCTCCATAGGTACAAGGGTGGTGCCAGAGGACTGGAGAATTGCAAATGTTACACCATTGTTCAAAGAAGGGTGCAACGATAAACCCAGCAACTATAGGCCAGCCAGTTTAACCTCGGTAGTAGGGAAGCTTTTAGAAATAGTAATCGGGGACAAAATTGTCACTTGGATAGGGATTAATTAAGGAAAGCAAACACGGATTTGTTAAAGGCAAATCGTGTTAAACCAACTTGATCGAGTTTTTTGATGAAGTAACAGAGAGGGTTGATGAAGATAATGCGGTTGATGTAGTGTACATGGATTTACAAAAGGCGTTCAACAAAGTGCCACATAATAGGCTTGCCAGCAAAATTGAAGCCCATGTAATAAAAGGGACAGTGACAGCCTGGTTACGAAATTGGCTAAGTGACAGGAAACAGAGAGTAGTGGTGAACGGTTATTTTTCGGTCTGGAGTTAGGATGTACAGTGGTGTTCCCCAGGTGTCAGTTCTAGGACCACTGCTTTTCTTAAAATATATTAATGACTTGGACATGGGTGTACAGGGCACAATTTCAAAATGTGCAGAGGACACAAAACTTGGAAGTATCGTGAACAGTGAGGAGGAGAGTGATCGACTTCAGGAAGACATTCTCAGGCTAGTGAAATGGGCGGACATGTGGCAGATGAAATTTAGCGCAGAAAATGTGAAGTGATGTATTTTGGTAGAAAGAATGAGGAGAGGACATATAAACTAAATGGTACAATCCTAAAATGGATGCATGAACAGAGAGAGCTGGGGTATGTGTACATAAATCATTGAAGGTGGCAGGGAAGATTGAGTAAGCAGTTAAAAAGGCTTATGGGATCCTGGACTTCATAAATAGAGGTATTGAGTAAAAAAGTGTGGAAATGATGATGAACCTGTCCAATTCTGGACACCACACTTTAGGAAGGATGTGAAGGCCTTAGAGAGGGTGCAGAAAAGATTTCCGAGAATTATTCCAGGAATGAAGGCCTTCAGTTACGATGTTAGACTGGAAAAGCTGGGGTTGTTCTCCTTGGAGCAGAGAAGATTGAGAGGAGATTTGATAGCGGTGTTCAAAATCATGCGGGGTCTGAGAAACTGAGAAACTGTTCCCATTGGCAGAAGGGTCGAGAACCAGAGGATACAAATTTAAGGTGATTGGCAAAAGAACCAAAGGCAATGCAAGAAAAAACGTACTGCAATTGTATAGGGTATTGGTGAGGCTGCACCTGGAGTACTGCGTGCAGTTTTGATCACCTTACTTAAGGAAGGGTATACTGGCTTTACAGAGACGATTCACTAGGCTGATTCTGGAGATGAGGGGATTACCTTATGATGATAGATTGAGTAGACTGGTCTTTACTCGTTGGAGTTCAGAAGGATGAGGGGTGATCTTATAGAAACATTTAAAATAATGAAAGGGATAGACAAGATAGAGGCAGAGAGGTTGTTTCCACTGGTCGGGGAGGCTAGAACTAGGGGGCACAGCCTCAAAATACGGGGGAGCCAATTTAAAACCGAGTCGAGAAGGAATTTCTTCTCCCAGAGGGTTGTGAATCTGTGGAATTCTCTGCCCAAGGAAGCAGTTGAGGCTAGCTCATTGAATGTATTCAAGTCACAGACAGATAGATTTTTAACCAATAAGGGAATTAAGGGTTACGGAGAGGGCGGGTAAGTGGAGCTGAGTCCACGGCCAGATCAGCCATGATCTTATTGAATGGCGGAGCAGGCTCGAGGGGCTAAATGGCCTACTCCTGTTCCTAATTCTTATGTTCTTATGTACGTAGCGCGTGGTTTAGATCTGGAATACACTGTGTGAAAAGGGGGTGGAGGCAGACTCAATTTTATCTTTCAAAAGGGAGTTGGATAAGTATCTGAAGGAAAAATAATTGCAGGGCTACAGGGAAAAGAGCAGGTGTGTGGGACTAGCTGAGAGTTGGCATGGGCTCAACGGGCCAAATGGCCTTTGTCCGCGCTGTAACTATTCTACGATTCTATGACTCATTTTTGTCAATCTACTTGTAATCACTGAAACAATGTATAAATATTTCAAACAGATAGCGTAATTAACCTCCATTGTTGGCCCCTCTTCCCCAGGACAGGAGTACTCTACCTCTAACTTGATTTAGTCAGTCTGGAACTCTAATCAGTGAGCAACAAACTTTGCACAGTACCAAAATTACCATAAACATATTTCTCAAAAACCCAATTCGTCACAATTGTCAAAATTACTCGCTCTTTGCTTTCAAAGTCAGCTAGCAAATGTATTTCAATAAGTGTTGGGGGGTTAATTTAACCATATGAGGAACAACAGAATGAATAGATTAGGCTGAGCCTGAAGAGAGTGAAGTTGAAAGTAGATAAGGAGGGAGCTGAGCCACAGCATTCAGTTGGACAATCTTTTAGTCGAAGTGAAATTACACTATATCAGCTTCAAAACACATAGTACACAAACATTTTTGTTGCTAGTATATCCAAATAGGAATAATTCAGTTATGCATCTGAACAAACTGAATATAATTTCAAATGTTGGAACCAATTTGAATGCATTTCAACACATACCAAATTCAAAATATCACGCCCAAAAATCCAGCAATCAAATTGTAACTTTAAATTTTTAAAACTGTGACTCAAGTTACTATTTTGCAATGAAACTAATAATTAAAAGAGCACTTTGCTTCCACTTCACAAGAATGGTATAGTATGATAACCAATATAATTAAACGGTTCTGCTCACCTTCCAGCTGTTGCAGAAAATAGGGACTAAAGATTTTGGCTACAAAATTCACAGGAAAGCGTTCTATTAATATACACGAATGAAGGAGGTTCAGTAGGGTACGTGGCTGAAATTGTGAAAATCGTCTCCTTAATAAGTTTTCAATCTTTCGAAAGAGCTGACCTGCATTTGGAGGCAGATAATTTAGCTTGCCAAAGGGCATAATTTGTAAGGCAATTTCTTTAGTTGTAAAATTGTCTGAATTGTAAACAAAACTCTCAGCGACTGCATCAAATATGGGTGGTGACAGGATCCGCCGCTGGCTGCAATACTGCATCACTTTGCTGATTGCTTCTGGCTGCATGACAAAGGCTTTTTTAGGGACATTTCGCTCCAGAGCATCAGTGAAAAACTTGTCACTGTGTCCAAAGTACATTAGGGCATTCAATACTGGTATGAGCTCCTGGTCTGAGAAATGAGGAACGTGTCTCACTGAATATTTACACAGATTAATCACCAAAGGAATTGCTTGGGTTTGCTTGAGGACAACCATTGCATTAAATATGTCACTTTTGGCTTTACAACCCAGCCTGGAAGCTAAATGAAGTGTATGGGTATTCATTTTGTTCAGTAGCTGCTGGTAATTTCCTCCTTCTCCCACACCAGCCACCAGCAAGTTATAAACCATTGTTATCTCTTCAGATGTCCAGTCATCCATTTTCTGTCCTTGAACTTGCTCCATTATTTGCTGAAGTATTCCACATCCTGGGCCCTCCAAATCCAGCAAGGCCTTGCCCAGCAAACACAAGTCTTCAATGAACATCTGTCCTTTGTTCAGCCGTTCCTGACTTTCTGACAGTAGTTGCACCATGAGAGTGCTCTGTGGGTCCACATACAATTGCACGCACGCATACAGTGCAGTCACCAGCCCTGCATTGCTCAGCCTCTGAGATTCGTGCTCAAACTGGAAGCACAATGCCTTGAGTGCCTCATTCTCCAGAAGAACTGCAGGGTTCCTCAGTCCATTCCCATCTTTTTCAACCTGGGATATTCGAAGCAAGGCAGCAGCTGCCATTGTGTCTGTAATGGACACTGAAGAGTTCAGCAGTTTAAAGATCTGTTTGGCCGTTTTACAGTTGTTCAAATGTTTCAAAAAGTTCTGTTCATTGGAGGATGCATGCCGCTTGCCGTCAAACTTAAAACTGTCCCCTGCGTTCCTATGAAGGCACACTGTGATGCAGTACGGCTGGTCTCTGACCACACTGTGGTATTCTTTATGAGGGACCCATTGATGCCATGCCTTTCGAGGTCTTGTTGACAAAATCTGGCTACATCGTGGGTGCAATTGCCGCTTCACAATTTGTAAAAAGTTGTGTGTTTGTAACTCGGATGAAATAAAACGAAACACTCTTAGATGATTTAATGCCATAGCAGCTGCAGGAATTTTATTTCAGTCGCCTGATGCAAAAAGAAAAATATATTGTTGGTCAGGAATAGCCACAAGTCCCCAATATTATAGTGCTCCAATAATGTTAAGCTACTTTTAAGAAAATTGCACTCAGCATTTACAATAAAATGACAAATAATCCAAATAAATTCCAAATTTGCGGGCACAGACATGATGGGCCAAATGGCCTCCTTCTGTGCCGTAAATTTCTATGATTCTAAATTTCTATAAATATTTTAAATCTTTCTATAAAATGTTTATCCCACAACCTAAGATTCCATTAATAAGCAATGACCCAAATTAAATCATTTTCTCACAAGACCACAGCTATTTATGTAACACACTTTACTGGTCTTAAATGTTGCTGACTTGGATTGTGACACCCAATGGTACAGAATCAAGAAATTGGCCTTTTCTCATCCTTGGATGCGGATGCTAACTCATGCAAGAGTACAACTGTGTGCGCGCACGTTATTGCCCCTTTACCCAGGTTGCCATCATGTAACCCCAGAAAATGACACTAAGGTATTCAGCCACAGAGAACATCACAGCCCAATCTAATCTTTATGCAGCATGTGCTTTCCTGCAAATGTTACTCAATAACAACCAGGAACAGGAACCGTGGATGAGTTCTTCCCTCATTCCATCCCATGAACATTAAAGCTAATTGTAGGAGCTCAATTACTACCCTGGCTGGAGTCAGCTTAAACTGACCAGCCATCAGCTTGGGGGTCTAACTGGCTCCCCAGTATACTGACCATGTATACAATCACCCACTAGACATGCCCCGCCAAGTCAGACCCCCTCACCCCGCAACCCCTCCCCAAAACCAGAGACCCTCACCCCCCCAAAACCAAACCCCCTCACCTCCCCCCAAAACCAGATCCCCGCAATCCCCCCCAAAACCAGAGCCCCTCACCTCCCCCCAAAACCAGACCTCACCTCCCCCCCAAAATCAGACCCCCTCACCTCCCTCCAAAACCAGACCCCCTCACCTCCCTCCAAAACCAGACCCCCTCACCTCCCTCCAAAACCAGATCCCCTCACCTCCCTCCAAAACCAGACCCCCTCACCTCCCTCCAAAACCAGACCCCCTCACCTCCCCCCAAAACCAGACCCCCTCACCTCCCCCCAAAACCAGACCCCCTCACCTCCCCCCAAAACCAGACCCCCTCACCCTGCAACCCCCCCCAAAAATCAGACTCCCCCTCACCCCATAACCCTCCCCAAAATCAGACCCCTTCACCCCCCAAAACCAGACCCCCCTCACCCCCCAAAAATCAGACCCCCTCATCCCCCCAAAACCAGACCCCCCTCACCTCCCTCCAAAACCAGACCCCCTCACCTCCCCTCAAAACCAGAGCCCCGCAATCGCCCCCAAAACCAGACCCCCTCACCCCTCCCCCCAAAATCAGACCCCCTCACCCCCTGGAAATCAGAACCCCCTCACCCCCCAAAAAAATCAGACCCCCTCATCCCCCCCCCCCAATCAGATCTCCCTCACCTCCCCAAAATCAGACCCCCTCACCTCCCCAAAAAACCAGACCCCCTTACCCCGCAACTCCCCAAAACCAGGACCCCTACCCAACGACTTGGAGCAGGAATCTCTGAAGGCGAAAGTGAGAGCAAGTGGGCTCCCGAGCCGGGGTGACGGGTCATCCGCGGCGGTGAGAAAGGCCACGGCTTCTGATTGGTCACCACATCACCACGTGGTGCCTTGGGGCGGTTCTACCCCACCACCCACACACACACACCCCAACGGCCTCCTGCCCTCCGTTTCTCACCGCTTGCTCTGCGTGGAGACCCCAGCCGCCGCCGAGTGATTGCCAGCCGGCCAACCGAGTGCTTCCTCGGAGTTTGAGCCTCTGCACTCCAGGCTCCGGCCGGCCGACAGACAGACTGTCAGTCAGTCAGTCAGTCAGCTGCTGCACTGAAGGGCTCTGGTCACTGGCACCAACATAATCCGCTGGGCTGCTCCGGGGCTCACACCTTTATTATAGGTTATTGCAGTTGCCATTAATAAGAGAGCTCTATTTGGGTTGAAACATCAGTTAAGTCAAAGCATTATATATATATATTTCTAAGCGTTGTGTTAATAATATATAACTAGTCAATCTCCTGTGGTCTTGCACACAAAGAATCGAGACAAAACCTGGTCTTCAGATGACGGGGGCTGAGAGGACAGGGAATAAATGAACCAGGATGATAGAAGTCGCCAATTTAAGGTTATGCATTCTGTCCTTGTACTTAGAATCATAGTGGGCCTATTTGGTAAAGCTACCCAATTAATCTCACTCCCCTGCTCTTTCCCCATAACCCTGTAAATGTTTTCCCTTCAAGTATTTATCCAATTCTCTTTTGAATGTTATTATTGAAGCTGCTTTGAATCCCATTTAAGCAGTACATTCCAGATCACAGCAATTTGCTGTGTAAAACAAAAATGACTCGTCATGTTGCCTCTGGTTCCTTTGCCAATCACCTTAAATCTGCCTGCTAATTACTAACCCAACTGCCACGAGAAACAGTTTCTCCTTATTTACTCTTTCGAAACATTCATGATCCTTCCTAAAGTGTGGTGCTTAGATTTGAACACAATACTCCCGTATTTTATAGAGGTTGAGAATAACTTTCTTGCATTTGTACTTTTAAAAATTAATTCATGGGATGTGGATGTCGCTGGCAAGGCCAGCATTTATTGTCCATCTATAATTGCCCTCGAGAAAGTGGTCATGAACCGCCTTCTTGAACTGCTGCAGACCGTGAGATGAAGGTACTCTCACAGTGCTGTTAGGGAGGGAGTTCCAGGATGTTGACCCAGTGACGATGAAGGAACAGTGATACATTTCCATGGTAAGATGGTGTGTGATTTGGAGACAAACTTACAGGTGATGGTGTTCCCATGCGCCTGCTGCCCTTGCCCTTCTAGGTAGTAGAGGTTGTGGGTTTGGGAAGTGCTGTTGAAGAAGCCTCAGTGAGTTGCTGCAGTGCATCTTGTAGATGGTACACACTGCAGTCACGGTGCGTCAGTGGTGGAGGGAGTGAATGTTGAAGGTGCTGGATGGGGTGCCAATCAAGTGGACTGCTTTGTCCTGCATGGTGTGTTTTGTGTGTTGTTGGAGCTCCACTCCTCCAGGTAAGTGGGGAGAGTGTTCTATCACACTTCTGACTTGTGCCTTGTAGAATGTGGAAAAGCTTTGGGGAGTTAGAAGGTGAGTCACTCACTGCAGAATATCCAGCATCTGCCCTGCTCTTGTATTCACAGTATAAATGCGACGGCAGCGAAGAGTGACGTCATCCAGGTCCAGGTCAGTGATTGGAGCATGGGCAGGTGCAGCAGAAGCGACAAGATCGGAACGAAGGAGCGGCGAGGGACTGTAAAGGGATGTGATCGGGGCCCAGGAGAGGCATGAGTTCAGGGCCAGGGGCCCAGGGGCAGCACGGTCCAGCCCACACTGTGATATGTGTGTGCGCTAGGTCCGTGCAGCAGAGCAGGTCTCCAGTCGTCTTGGGTAATCCTTGCCACTAGACTGAGACCTAGTTCTGTCAAGCCCGTGTGGTGGCTGGTGTGCAATGGCCACCACACGTTAAAAAAATCCACGCACAGGCATCTTCCACCCTTCACGATGTAGTTCAGGATCTGGAACATTAGGTCCTTCATTGGAACACCTGTGAACTTATCCTTTTTTGGTGTGGAAGCAAGTCATCCTTGTTTCGAGGGACCGCCTATGATAATGATGATGATTTATGTGGCTGGTCCAGTTAAGTTTCCAGTCAATGGTGACCCCCAGGATGTTGATGGTAGGGTATTTGGTGATGGTAATTGTTATATATGTAAACTTGTATTTACTCTGTTCAGCCATCAGAGGGCTCATCCCCTGGAGTCCCAAGGGATCCCATAATCCCTTGGGAGCACAGGTATTTAAGGAGGCTTCACAGGTTGGAGAGGCACTCTGGAGACCTGCAATAAAAGACTAAGGTCACACTTTACTTTGAGCTCATAGTTTTCAGTCTGAATCTTTCTCTATACACAACAACTGGCGACGAGATTCAGATAGCGAACTCAAAGATGCAGAGAACAGTGGGCATCCTGGAGAAATTCTTGGAGGGAGATGATTGGGAAACTTTTGTGGTGCGACTCGACCAATACTTCTTGGCCAACGAGCTAAATGGAGAAGAGAGCGCTGCCAAATGAAGGGCGATCCTCCTCACCATCTGTAGGGCACCAACGGTTGGCCTCATGAAAAACCTGCTCACTCCAGCGAAACCCACGGAGAAATCATACGACGATTTGTACACACTGGTCCGAGAGCATTTGAACCTGAAGGAAAGCGTTCTGAAGACGAGGTACCGGTTCTACACCTACAAAAGGTCTGAAGTCCATGAAGTGGCGAGTTATGTCGCTGAGCTAAGATGCCTTGCAGGACATTGAGAATTTGAAGGACATTTGGAGCACATGCTCAGAGACTTTTTCGTGCTTGGCATTGGCCACAAAACCATACTTGGCAAACATTTGACTGTAGAGACCCCAATCTTGAGTAAGGCCATAGCGATAGCCCAGGCATTCATTGCCACCAGTGACAATACGAAGCAAATCTCTCAGCACACAAGTGCTGCTACAAGTACTGTGAACAAAATGATGTTGTTTTCGAATCGTAACGTACAGGGCAGGTCACACATACCTGCAGCTACACGTCCGCAGATGTTTCAGAATCCACCATCAAGAGTGATGAATGCAAGGCCATTAAAACCTTGTTGGCGCTGCGGGGGTGATCATTGTTTCCATTCATGCCGATTCAAAGAGTACGTTTGCAAGGTCTGTGGACCAATGGGACACCTCCAACGAGTGTGCAGGTGAGCTGCAAAGCCTGTTAAACCTGCAAACCACCATGTTGCAGAGGAGGACAGATCCACGGAGGATCACGACGAACCAAAGCCTCAGATCAAGGAGGCAGAGGTACATGGGGTGCACACGTTCACCACGAATTGTCCCCTGATAATGCTGAATGTTGAACTAAATAGACTCCCGGTGTCAATGGAGCTGGACACAGGCGTGAGCCAGTCCATCATGGGCAAAAAGACTTCCGAAAGGTTGTGCTGCAACAAGGTCTCAAGGCCAGTCTTAACTCCAGTTCGCACGAAACTAAGAACTTACACGAAAGAATTGATTCCTATAATCGGCAGTGCTACCGTAAAGGTCTCCTACGATGGAGCGGTGCACAAGCTTCCACTCTGGGTGGTACTGGGCGATGGTCCCACGCTGCTCGGCAGGAGCTGGCTGGGAAAGATACGCTGGAACTGGGACGACATCGGGGCGCTATCGCCCGCTGACATCATTTCGTGTGCCCAGGTCTTAAACAAATTTCCTTTGCTATTCGAACCAGGCATCGGGAAATTCCAAGGAGCAAAAGTGCAGATCCACCTAATTCCGGGGGCGCGACCCATCCATCACAAGGTGAGAGCAGTACCGTACATGATGAGAGAAAGGCTTGAGATTGCGCTAGACCGGCTGCAAAGAGAGGGCATCATTTCCTCGATCGAATTCAACGAGTGGGTCAGTCCTATTGTCCGAGTCCTCAAGGGAGATGGCACCATCAGAATCTGTGATGGTTACAAAGTAACTATCAATCGTTTCTCCCTGCAGGACCAATACCCACTACCAAAAGCCAATGACCTCTTTGCAATGCTGGCGAGAGAAAAGACGTTCACGAAGCTGGATCTGACTTCAGCCTACATGACGCAGGAACTGGAGGAATCATCACCTGCATCAACACGCACAAAAGTCTTTTTGTTTATAACAGATGCCCGTTTGGAATCCAATCAGCTGCGGCGATATTCCAGAGAAACATGGAAAGTAACTGAAGTTGGTCTCACACACCGTGGTCTTCCAGGACGACATCTTGGTCACAGGTCGGAACACAGTCGAGCATCTGCAGAACCTGGAGGAGTTCTTCGTCGACTCAACCGCGTGGGGCTCGGTTTAAACGCTTGAATTGCATTTTCCTGGCGCCTGAAGTGGAGTTCCTGGGAAGGAGGATTGCGGTGGACGGCATCAGGCCCACCAACGCGAAGACGGAGGCAATCAAGAACGCACCGAGGCCACAGAACGTGACGGAGCTGCGGTCGTTTCTGGGACTCTTGAACTACTTTGCTAACTTTTTACCGGGTCTCAGCACACTGTTAGAACCACTGCACGTCTTGCTACGAAAAAGGGGCGAATAGGTTTGGAGCAAAAGCCAAGAAAATGCCTTTGTAAAAGCGAGAAAATTGTTATGCTCAAAACAAATTGCTTGTGTTGTATGATCCACGTAAGCGTTTGGTACTACCATGTGATGCGTTGTCATATGGCGTCGGGTGTGTATTGCAACAAGCTAATGATTTCGGGAAACTGCAATTGGTTACTTATGCATCTAGGAGTCTGTCTAAGGCTGATAAAGCCTACAGCATGATTGAGAAAGAAGCGTTAGCATGTGTCGATCAGGTAAAGAAAATGCATCAATACCTGTTTGGGCTAAAGTTTGAATTGGAAACTGATCGTAAGCCACTTATATCTCTGTTCTCTGAGAGTAAAGGGATAAATACCAACACATCAGCCCACATCCAGAGATGGGCGCTCACGTTGTCCGCATAAAACTACGCCATCTGCCACAGGCCAGGATCAGAAAACTGCGCCGATGCTCTCAGTAGGCTGACATTGCCCACCACGGCGGTGGAAATGACGCAACCCGCAGATCTAGCCATGGTTATGGAAGCATTTGAGAGTGAGTAATCACCCATCACTACCCGGCAGATCAAAACCTGGACAAGCCAGGATCCCTTATTTTCTCTAGTCAAAAACTGTGTGCTTCATGGGAGCTGGTCCAGTGTCCCAGTGGAAATGCAGGAAGAGATTAAGCCGTTCTTGCGGCGCAAAGATGAAATGTCTATACAGGCAGACTGCCTTCTGTGGGCAATCGAGTAGTGGTCCCCAAGAAGGGCACAGACACCTTTATCAATAACCTCCACAATACCCTCCCAGGCATCATAATGCTGAAAGCGATAGCCAGATCCCACGTGTGGTGGCCCGGTATCAATGCGGACTTAGAGTCCTGCATTCACAGATGTAATACATGCTCGCAGTTAAGCAATGTACCCAGGGAGTCGCCACTAAATTTATGGTCTTGGCCCTCCAAACCATGGTCTAGGGTACACGTCAACTATGCAGGCCCGTTCTTGGGTAAAATGTTCCTTGTGTTTGTAGACGCGTACTCCAAGTGGATTGCATGCGAGATAATGTCGGCTAACACGTCCGCTGCCACTACTGAAAGCCTGCAGGCCATGTTTGCCACACACGGCCTACCCGATGTCCTGGTGAGCGACAATGGGCCATGTTTTACCAGTGCTGAGTTCAATGAATTCATGACCCGTAACGGGATCAAACATGTCACATCTGCCCTGTTTAAACCAGCGTCCAATGGTCAGGCAGAGAGAGCAGTGCAAACCATCAAGCAAGGCTTGACGAGGGTAACTGAAGGCTCACTGCAGACTCGCCTATCCTGACCCCACTCACTCACTGGGATCCCACCTGCTGAACTGCTCATGAAAATAGCACTTAAGACAAGGCTCTCATTAGTTCATCCTGATCTACATGAACAGGTATTGAGCAGGCGGCTTCAACAAAGTGCATATCATGATAGTACAAATGTGTCACACGAGATTAGAATCAATGATCCTGTATTTGTATTAAATTATGGACAAGGTCCCTGCACTGTTGTGGCCAAAGAGGGGAGCAGGGTGTTTCAGGTCAAACTTTCAAATGGACTCATTCACCGGAAACACTTGGACCAAATCAAACTCAGATTCATGGACTATCCTGAGCAACTCACCTTGGACCCGATCTTTTTTGATCCCCCAACATACACACCAGTGGCAACCGGCACTATGGTTGACCACGAAGCAGAACCCATCATCCACAGCAGCCCAGCAGGACCCAACACACCAGGCAGCCCAGCGAGGGCCCAACAAATTATTCAACAACACCAGCTTTCACACCGAGACGATCAACCAGGGCAAGAAGGGCCCCAGATCGACTCTCATTGGGGGGGGGGGGGGGTGGGCTGCGATGGGGAGTGTTGTTATCTATGTAAACATGTAAATACCTTGTGTAGCCACCAGAGGGCTCATCCCCTGGAGTCCCAAGGAATCCCATAATCCCTTGGGAGCACAGGTATTTAAGGAGGCTTCATAGATTGGAGAGGCCTCACTTTACTTTGAGCTCACCGTGTTCAGTCTGAGTCTTTCTCCATACACAACAGTAATGTTGTTGAATATGGGAGGTGGCTAGACTCTCTTACTGGAGATGGTCATTACCTGGTGCTTGTGTGGCCTGAATGTTGCCCAGATATTGCTGCATGCGGGCACGGACTGCTTCATTATCTGAGGAGTTGCGAATGGAACATCCCCACTTCTGATCATACGATGGAGGGAAGATCATTGATGAAGGTGGTTGGGCCTAGGACACTGCCCTGCGGAACTCCTGCAGTGTTGTCCTGGGGCTGAGATGATTGACCTCCCAACAACCACAATCATCTTCCTTTGTGTTAGGTATGACTCCAACTATTTTAGTTGTGTACTTTAATCAAGTGCCTCGTGGTAAAAGGAGGGAGGGGTGCGTGGGGGGGGGGGGAGGGGCACACTCCAAACACTTTCAAACAAGTGCCCCTTTGTTTTTTTTTGAGGGCACTAAAAACACAAATTATACAAGTGCCCTAGCTAAAACAGAGGAGCGGGGGTGGGGTGCACTAAAACCTACAAACATAGACAAATTAAACTTTAAACATTAAGGGTCAAATTAAAATTTGGTTTAGATATGACTCCACCCAGTGAGGAGTTTTCTCCCTGATTCCAATTAACTTTTATTAGGGCTTCTTGATGACGTCAAGGGCATTCACTCTCACCTCACCTCTAGAATTCATCTCTTTTGTTCATGTTTGGACCAAGACTGTAATGAGGTCTGGAGCCGAGTCATCCTGGTGGGACCCAAACTGTGCATCGGTGAGCAGGTTATTGGTGAGTAAGTGCCGCTTAATAGCACTGTCGACAACATTTTCCATCACTTTGCTGATGATAGAGAGTAGGCTGAGGGGACGGTAATTGGATTTGTCCTGCTTTTTGTGGACATACTCTTCTTCTATTAATGAGGCCAGATGTTGTGCATCTGTAAAACATGCACTTCCATATTCCGCCACCAGGGAGCGCATCTCCTGAAGTCCCAAGGGATCCCAGCATCCCTTGGGAGCACTGTATATAAGCCGGCCCCTAAGGCCTGTTCCTCACTCTGGAGTGTCTTAATAAAGACTGAGGTCACTGTTACTTTAACCTCCCTGTGGGCAGTCTCATCTGTGTTAGGAACACAACACCAAGGATCCCATATGTTTTTTTTAGCAGCCTTCTCAACTGCCACCTTCAAATATTTGTGTACAGACAACCCCAGGACTCTCTGTTTATGCACACCCTTTAAAATTGTACCACTTAGTTCATTCTCTTTTCATTCTTTCTACCAAAATGTATCACTTAACACTTCTGTTAAATTTCATCTGTTATGTGCCTACCTATTTCACCAATCTGTATATGTCCTTCTGAAGTCTGTTACTATCCACCTCATTGTTTACTCCATTTCCAAGTTTAATGTCATCTGCAAACTTTGAAATTATGCCCTGCATACCCAAGACCAGGTCATTAATATATATCAAAAAGAGCAGTGGTCCTAATACCGACTGCTGAGTAACACCACTGTATACCTCCCTCCAGTCTGATAAACAGCCGTTCACCACTACTCTCTGTTTTCTGTCCCTTAGCCAATTTTCTATCTGTGCTACCACTCCCTATAATCCCATTGCATATCATTAAGGGATTCCCTTTGTAAATGATTGCAATGGAATTCTCCTTTGTCATTGGAGGACTGGGCCTACGTGATCCCAGATACACTTCCGAACCACCTGCGTCCCTGGGATCCGTGGGCCATTACGCTGCCCTCCACCTCAAGGCCTGAAACTGCAACACTTCACAGCCTGGGCACCAGCAGGTAATTTCGTAAATGTTTTGCGGGTCGGAGGCGTACTCCGGAGTTATACCTCCGACCGCAATTCCTCGGCTAAGGACTTCTACCACTGCATGCTTCTTGTGTAAATAGGTTTATTTTGAAGGGGCGGGGAGGTGATTTTTTTTTGTAATAGTCAATTTATAGGGTTCTTCCCAAGGAGCCAATCACTGAAAATAATTTAAGCCGGAGATAGACAGATTTTTGAGCGATAAGGGAATAAAGGGTTATGGGGAGCGGGCAGGGAAGTGGAGCTGAGTGGGCCTTAAAAGGAGTGGCGAACGGCGGCCTGGGAGCAGTGTGGCAGCCCGACCTGCGAGGGAACATCTGCGGCAGGTCGGGGCCTTAAAAGGAGCGGCGGCCTGGGAGCAGCGCGAGCTGGTGCAAGAGGGCGACGGCTGTGAAGAGGGCAACTGGATTGGACATTACCATAACCCAGGTCGCTGATTGGAGAGTGGGCAGGTATGGCAGGAGCGGCGAAGGAGAGGCGAGAGATTGCAGATTGATGTAATCAGGGCCCAGGAGAGGCGTGAGTTCGGGGTCCAGAAGAGGCATGGGCCTAGGGGCAGCACGGGCCAGCCCAGATTGATATGTGTGAGCACTTGGTCCATGCGGCAGAGCTGGTCTCCAGTCGTCTTGGTTAATCCTTGCCACTGGACCAAGACCGCTCTGTCAAGCCTGTGTGGTGGCTGGTGTGTAACGGCCATCACACGTTTAAAAAATCTATGCACAGGCATCTTCCATCCTTCAATATGCAGTTCGAAACCTGGAATATTAGGTCCTTCACCTGTGAACTAATCCCTTTTTGGCATGGAAGCAAGTCATCCTCAATACGAGGGACAGCCTAAGAAGAAGAAGCTGAGTCCATGATCAGATCAGCCATGATCTTATTAAATGGCGGAGCAGGCTCGAGTAGCCAAATACTCCTACTTCTATTTCTTATGTTCTTATAATTGTGTATATTTCTGTTTAAAATGATTGCAAAACAGATCCATTTAGTAACTGATATGAAACACACAACATTAAACAACAAATAAATCTGTGCTACTCTCATGTATTTCAAAATAGCTGGTGCAAGAGCAGCATAATTAATGGTTTATTAGCAGCTTTCAGAACTATAGCTTTCCCAACTCCAGCAAAGACATCCAACAAGCACAACTAATCCAGGCACCCACACATAATGAAACAGGAGCAAGTATATTTACACAATTCCTCAAATAAATGTAGAACAGTTTTTAACCTTTTGATCTTTCCAACATAACCTGCTATAGTAACTTCACCCAACATTGCTCAAAAATATAACTGTTCTCAGACAGGTTTGAATTCATTCCATCCAAACCAGATTTTTTTTAATGTAACACAAAGATTCAAAGGGAACAAGAGCAGAAAGACGAACATCTAAACTAAATGTAGAAATTCATGGAAATACTTTTGTAGATACTAACTAGTAGAGTAAATATATGAACTACAGCTTTGTTCCGAGCAAGGCATCCTGATGTAAAGCAGTTTTACATTTAAATAGTTCACAGTTTCTCTTGAAAAGTTTCAGAGTTTTTGCTTTCATTACACAACCTGTTATTGATCATATTTTGAGTGAAGAAGTACTTCCTGCCATCTATCCTAACTGTGTGAACTGTGTCTGTCATCTGGAAAACAGGAGATGTAGTGGTCATTCTATGTAAGCAATTCACCATGACAAGGATTAATTGTTTGATCTGGGCTGCGCTAACCCAAGCAACACACTGAATGAATATGCTATTACAATTAATAACAGACTGAGGCCCAGAAATTTGGGTGCATTCCCTGTGCCTGAATGGTGAGATCAGACGTTCCCCATATATTGGATCTCAAGCCTCATTCAAATGGAACCGGTGCGACAATTAGAGCCCACCGGCAAAGAGGAGTGCAAAATCGGGCCCGTTGCTCATGTCCCAGGTAAGTGGGTCAGGGATTCCCGGGGGGGGGGGGGTCAGAATTGGGGGGCTGGGGTTCTGGGGGTAGGGAAATCGGGGATTGGTGCCACGATTGAGGAAGGTTGGTGTTATATATGTAAACATGTAAATACCTTGTGTAGTCACCAGAGGGTTCATCCCCTGGAGTCCCAAGGGATCCCACAATCCCTTGGGAGCACCTGTACTTAAGGAGGCCTCACAGGCTGGAGAGGCACTCTGGAGACCTGCAATAAAAGACTGTCACACTTTACTTTGAGCTCACATTATCTGATCAGACACTTCATTCATACATAACAACTGGCGACAAGATACTGATGACAAACCCAATGATGCAGAGAACAGTGGGCATCCTGGAGAAATTTTCGGAGGGAGATGATTGGGAAACCTTCGTGGAGCGACTCGCCTAATACTTCGTGGTTAACGAGCTTGAAGGAGAAGCGAATGCTGCCAAATGAAGGGTCCATGGTCTGGGGGCCATGTCGACGAAGTAGGCCCATTTTTGGGTAAAATGTTCCTAGTGGTTGTAGATGCATACTTCAAATGGATTGAATGTGAGATAATGTAGGCAAGCATGTCCGCTGCGGGCCATGTTTGCCACGCACGACCTGCCTGATGTCTTTGTGAGCGACAATGGGCCATGTTTCACCAGTGCACATCTGCCCCGTTCAAACCAGCATCCAATGTTCAGGCAGAGAGAGCAGTGCAAACCATCAAGCAGAGCTTGAAGAGGGTAATTGAAGGCTCACTGCAGACTCGCCTATCCCGAGTCCTGCTTAGCTACCGCACGAGACCCCACTCGCTCACTGGGATTCCATCCGCTGAACTGCTCATGAAAAGGGCACTTAAGACAAGGCTCTCGTTAATCCACCCTGATCTACATGAACAGGTAGAGAGCAGGTGGCTTCAATGAAGTGCATACCATGATAGCGCAAATGTGTCACACAAAATTGAAATCAATGATCCTGTATTTGTGTTGAACTATGGAGAAGATCCCAAGTGGCTTCCCGGCACTGTTGTGGCCAAAGAGAGGAGTAGGGTGTTCCAGGTCAAACTTTCAAATGGACTCATCCACCGGAAACACTTGGAACAAATCAAACTCAAATTCATGGACTATCCAGAGCAACTCACTTTGGACCCTACTTTCTTTGACCCCCCAACATACACACCAGTGACAACTGACACCGCGGTTGACCACGAAGCAGAACCCATCACCCGCAGCAGCCCAGCAGCACTCACCTCACCAGGCAGCCCAGCAAGGCCAGCTGCACAGAAGCCCAGCGATGGCCCAACAAACGATTCACCAAAACCAGCATTTGCACCGAGACGCTCAACCAGGGAAAGAAAGGCCCCAGATCGACTCACCTTGTAAATAGTTACACTGTTGACTTTGGGGGGGGGGGGGGATGGGGGGGATGGGGAGTGTTGTTATCTATGTAAACATGTAAATACCAGAGGGCTCATTCCCATGGAGTCCCAAGGGAGCCCACAATCCCTTGGGAGGACCTGTACTTAAGGAGGCCTCACAGGCTGGAGAGGCACTCTGGAGACCTGCAATAAAAGACTACGGTCACACTTTACTTTGAGCTCACAGTATCTGGTCAGACTCTTCATTCGTACATAACAGTCAGGAGTTGGGACCAGGAGTGGTGGCACTGGAGGGAGGGATGATGACAATCAGTGCCTTTAATATGGGTCAGGAGGAGCACTCCTGAAGGCCCCAGTATGGTGGGGGGTGTCGTTCCAGTCGGAATGTGCGCACACTTCCTGCCCGCCATATTGGGATCTTAGTAACTCGTGAACCGCCCAAAAAAATGGGTGCTGCCCAGACCAATTTATAGGCCTGGGTCTGTTTTTGTAAACTTGTCAAACCAGTTACATAAGAAAAAGCCCAAACTGTAACAATCACTTTGAAATTAGATGTTTTAGGGAGTTTGTATTTCCTTGATATTGCTTGTGTTCTGTGGCTACACTGAAGCCTGATTCCTGATCAAGAGCCGGAGAAAATTGAAAACTATCGTCAACCAAACATAATGGCCCATAATTTGCGATCAGCGGTGAAGCAAAGGCATTCGTCACTGGCCCTGAAGTAAGCTCTGCACAGAGATCATGCGATCGCTGTGTGAGAATTGTGGATTATCCGACGCGTAATTGAAATCAACGGAGTTAATGGGGATTCCCGGTGAACAAGTTGCCTAAGCAGTCAATCAAAACGCAGAATTCTCAGAGACAGCGAACTAGGAAGTGGGTAAGCTTCTAAAATTCTAACTTTTAAAAAATGTTAGAGAGAGCAAAACAAAGATTGGGGCTCTCACATGGTGAAAAGGCAAACCTGAAATAAAGATGAATAAAGTTTAAAAAATATGTTTTTTTTAAGTTTCTTAAAAAAATTTAATTTGTATTAAAATGGATAAATTTGACATGGCACAACATTAAAATTAGTTTTTCAGGGCCATAACATTTGTTTAGCAGTCAATAAGCTGTTAAAACCCTGGCTACCCTTAATCCCTTTGGGTCTAACTTTTAACGGGGTAGTTAACAGCGTAATTGAGCCAAAGATTTTGTCGGTTTTAATGATTTGAGAGATTACTCTGATTGCCGGCTCTGTGGGTGGGTGGGTGACACAGGGGCACAATGCAGCCTGTAGAGGAGCAGTGAATGACAGACCGCAACTTCAGGAATTTTGCATTAGGTTGTGCATGCGCTAAATCCTGAAGTTGCGGTCAGTTTCAAATTCAAAATAACGGCAAATGCTACCAGTTCACCATCATCATGACTGCAAATTCCGGGCATTATCACAATACAGTTTTGGTTTTCCACAGACTTTTGTTATCCTTGAAGCCATTCTAGTTGATTGTTTAGAAGGATGAGCGGGATCCCATAGAAACGTATAAGATTCTGACGGGACTGGACAGGTTAGATGCAGGAAGAATGTTCCCGATGTTGGGGAAGTCCAGAACCAGGGAACATAGTCTTAGGATAAGGGGTAGGCCATTTAGGACTGAGAGGTACAGCAGGTACAGCAAGCTGTTAAGAAAGCAAATGGCATGTTGGCCTTCACAGCGAGGGGATTTGAGTACAGGGGCAGGGAGGTGTTGCTACAGTTGTACAGGGCCTTGGTGAGGCCACACCTGGAGTATTGTGTACAGTTTTGGTCTCCTAACTTGAGGAAGGACATTCTTGCTATTGAGGGAGTGCAGCGAAGATTCACCAGACTGATTCCCGGGATGGTGGGACTGACCTATCAAGAAAGACTGGATCAACTGGGCTTGTATTCACTGGAGTTCAGAAGAATGAGAGGGGACCTCATAGAAACGTTTAAAATTCTGACAGGTTTAGACAGGTTAGATGCAGGAAGAATGTTCCCAATGTTGGGGAAGTCCAGAACCAGGGGTCACAGTCTAAGGATAAGGGGTAAGCCATTTAGGACTGAGATGAGGAGAAACTTCTTCACCCAGAGAGTGGTGAACCTGTGGAATTCTCTACCACAGAAAGTAGTTGAGGCCAATTCACTAAATATGTTCAAAAGGGAGTTAGATGAAATCCTTACTACTAGGGGTATCAAGGGGTATGGCGAGAAAGCAGGAAGGGGGTACTGAAGTTGCATGTTCAGCCATGAACTCATTGAATGGCGGTGCAGGCTAGAAGGGCTGAATGGCCTACTCCTGCACCTATTTTCTATGTTTCTATGTTTCTATGAGATGAGGAGAAACTTCTTCACTCAGAAAGTTGTTAACCTGTGGAATTCCCTGCCACAGATAGTTGTTGATGCCAGTTCATTGGATATAGTCAAGAGGGAGTTAGATATAGCCCTTATGGTTAAGGGGGTCAAGGGGTATGGAGAGAAACCAGGAAAGGGGTACTGAGGGAATGATCAGCCATGATCTCATTGAATGGTGGTGCAGGCTCGAAGGGCCGAATGGCCTACACCTGCACCTATTTTTCTATGTTTCTATGTTACACTCTGGACAGTTCATTCTAGAAATGTCTGCTCTAACCTACTTTTCCTTCAAATGTGATGCTGTTGAACATTTACTGTCTAGGCTCACATATGAAGAATGATCACTTGGATGAGCTGCTGGGAATTATCAGTCACTATCTTCAGGAAAGAAGTGTAGAAAGTTGAAGGGAAAAGTAAACAAAGAACCCAGTATACTTGAAAGGCCAGAATAATCAATCACTAGAGCTGAAATCACAAACCATGAATGTGGTTTTATGAAAAGGAAGGGGAATTTAAAAAAAAATTCTAACCAAAAGTTCTTGCTTCTCTGTTCTGCTATGATAAGTAAAACCACGTCACACCGTCATGTGCTGAGCTGATAAAATATATATCTGAAAGCATAAACATTTTAAGAATATTGTGTTCTATTAATTTAGATCATAGTTTAGTGTTTTCTGGATTAGATTTTTTTAATGCTAAAGTGACTTTGAAATAATAGGAGTAGATTGTATTAACAACCATGCATTATGTTAGAAATGTAAGCAGCTTATTGCATTTTGTTAATCACCACTTAGTATGCACATTAATCTACAATTTTACATTTATCTTAATCTTCAAATTCTAACTTGTGTTTGAAAAACATTCTGCAGGGACTTATCCATTTATTTGGATGTTTTAATTTAAATTAGCTAAGTAAAAACAGCAACGGAAATAACAAACCAACATTTAATCCACTTATTTATTTCAAATAATTAAAGTTTTCAATATTATGAATCAAATAAGTACAGGAAATTAAACTAATAATGGATATATATGTATATAAAAGATTTTTTAAATGTGAAATACTCCGGTTTCAATGACATTAATTAATTAAACTTGCCGCAGAAAGTTAGGGCTGGTACTCAACAGCGTAAGGATCCTTATAATGATGAAATTTGTGTTCCTGCAATGCCACTCAACCTCTTCAGCCCAGGAAGGGAACAATTTAAATTGTTGAGTCTCATTTCTGCACTTAATAAATTGTTCTTATAGCGATTTTAATTTTGAATGTTTAAATTGTTGTCTTACTTTTCCTTTTTGTCTCATTTTCTCTCTCTCAATTAAATTTTTCTTCCCCTCTTTATTTCTCTTTCTGTACCTAATTTGACTGTAATTCACCCTATTTTCTCTGTTCCTTTATGCTTGAATTTCATTAGTTAAGGAGATAGACTGTTGGTCACATCATTCACCAAGGTCCCAGATGCCCCGTTGAGCTCGCACTTCGCACTTCCAGCAATTTACGGCTGAAAATGTTTTTGAGCTAAAGGGTGAAGGAAAAGATCTAACGGGCCATGCCATGAGATGCCCCACTCCAGCAAATTCTGTGCCATTATTGCAACGCCTGCATGTGACATTGCCACAATCAATATGACTTGAGAGTCTTTTGGGGAAGTCCAGAACCAGGAGGTCACAGTCTAAGGATAAGGGGTAAGCCATTTAGGACTGAGATGAGGAGAAACTTCTTCACTCAGAGAATTGTGAACCTGTGGAATTCTCTACCACAGGAAGTTGTTGAGGCCAGTTCGTTAGATATATTCAAAAGGGAGTTAGATGTGGCCCTTATGGCTAAAGGGATCAAGGAGTATTGAGAGAAAACTCGGAATGGGGTACTGAAGTTGCATGATCAGCCATGATCATATTGAATGGCGGTGCAGGCTGGAAGGGCCGAATGGTCTACTCCTGCACCTATTTTCTATGCTTCTGGGCGTGGCGGAGAGTGCCAAAAGTATGACGGTACCGTAATCCACGGCATTGCACGTCATTTCACGTCGGCCCACCTCTCCCCGGCGGTATGTGGAAGCGCGCCGCAAAAAGGTGCCCAAAGATCCCACTGACCAGATTTTAGCCGCAGAAGGTCAAGTTACGGCGAAAACCCGATCGCAACGTCGGAGAAATTCTAGCCCTTTTTGTTTAGCACCAGGTATCCTGGCCAACATTTATTCCTCAACCAACAATAATTTAATTTTCCTGTGTAAACCACCACAATAACTTGTATTTAAATAATACATTTAATGTGGAAAACGTCCCAAGGTACTTCACAGAATGTAATCAGACAAAAATAGGCGCAGAACTAAAGAAGGCGCTATTAGGAGGGATGATCAAATGCTTGGTTAAAAACGTGGGTTTTAAGGAGGGTCTTAAAGAAGGAAAGCGAGGTGGAAAGGCGGATGGGTGTAAGGAGGGACTTCCAAACCACGAGACATCGCGAGACATTGGAATACAATGTCGGAAAGTGTGAAGATGGAATACAATGTCGGAAAGTGTGAGGTCATCCACCTTGGGAAAAAAAACGGTAAAAGGGAATATTATTTGAATGGGGAGAAATTACAACATGCTGCGGTGCAGAGGGACCTGGGGGTCCTTGTGCATGAAACCCAAAAAGTTAGTTTGCAGGTGCAGCAGGTAATCAGGAAGGTGAATGGAATGTTGGCCTTCATTGCGAAAGGGATGGAGTACAAAAGCAGGGAGGTCCTGCTGCAACTGTATAGGGTATTGGTGAGGCCGCACCTGGAGTACTGCGTGCAGTTTTGGTCACCTTACTTAAGGAAGGATATACTGGCTTTGGAGGGGGTACAGAGACGATTCACTAGGCTGATTCCAGAGATGAGGGGGTTACCTTATAATGATAGATTGCGTAGACTGGGTCTTTACTCGTTGGAGTTCAGAAGGATGAGGGGTGATCTTATAGAAACATTTAAAATCATGAAAGGGATAGACAAGATAGAGGCAGAGAGGTTGTTTCCACTGGTAGGGGAGGCTAGAACTAGAGGGCACAGCCTCAAAATACGGGGGAGCCAATTTAAAACCGAGTTGAGAAGGAATTTCTTCTCCCAGAGGGTTGTGAATCTGTGGAATTCTCTGCTCAAGGAAGCAGTTGAGGCTAGCTCATTGAATGTATTTAAGTCACAGATAGATAGATTTTTAACCAATAAGGGAATTAAGGGTTACGGGGAGCGGGCGGGTAAGTGGAGCTGAGTCCACGGCCAGATCAGCCATGATCTTGTTGAATGGCGGAGCAGGCTCGAGGGACTAGATGGCCTACTCCTGTTCCTAATTCTTATGTTCTTATGTTCTTATCTGCGGCTGATGGCGTGGCTGCCGATGGTTGGGCAAAAGGAGGGGGATACGCAAGAAGCCAGCTTTGGAGGAGGTTACAAAGATGGGAGTGGTGAAGCCATGAAGAGATTTGCACACGAATATGTGAATTTTAAATTGGAGGCAATGCAGCAAGTTTTAGCTTTCAATATTCTACCTGGGAGTCCACTCCAAGTAGTGATCACTCTTTGTATGGAAAAGAACTTCCTGGTGTCAGTCCTAAATGTATTTTTTACGTGTAAATCTGTGGCCTATTCTACTCTTCCAATTCAATCTAAAATATTTTTCCAGATTTACCTTTTCCATACCATTTATAATATTTTATGTACCTCTGGAAAACATTTCAGATGCCTACTGTCAAAGATGAAATTCCCAAGTTTCTCCAGTCTTTCATTATAACTCAGACCTCTTCAATGTCTCCTTTATGTCTTGGTGATCAGAACTGAACAAATGCTGTAGTCTGACCAGAGCATTATACAGTTTGATCAACACATACTCCAACTTGCATTCTACTGTCCTGGCTGTGTAGTTCAACATTCTGTTAGCTTTGTTGATTGCTGCTGTACATTGGCTGGACATATTGAGCATTTTCAAAGTCCTTTTTCAACTTCATCCATAGCTATTCATGGAGTGTGTGTTGCCCATTTTTCCTTTCTATGTTCACTACTTTACACTTGTCTGTCTAAAATTTCATCTGCCATGGTCTGTCCACTTACATGTTTTGTCCAACTTATTCCCTAATTTCCGAGCTGCCTCCTCCAATTCAACTGCTCCATCGAGTTTGATATTTGTTCAATTTTTGTGCAATTTTGTACAATTTGTTTTGGGTTTCTGAATCCAACATATTGATAGCAATTAGAAACAGTAGTAGTCTCTGGGATACTCCACCGAGTACTCCCCCTGCCAACAAGTATGTGTTGTAGTCAATTTCAGCTTGAGTTTAATTAATCGCCTTTCAGGTGGAACTTTGTTAAATGCCTTTTTGGAAGTCGCTGTATGACATGTGACTGAGTTTACACCACTACCCACTTGGGGCATGGATTCCTCAAAGTCAAAGTAGAATGTACCCCTTCTGAATCCATGCTGACTGTCTTTAATAAATTATTGTTCTGCAGATAATCTTCAGGTTTACACCTGAAAATCAACTGCATTATTTTACACGAAATTGACGTGAATCGGAAACCCGTTTAAACACACGGAAGCGATGTTTATTTTTTCAGTGACATAACTTAAAATTGACGCATCCACCAAAATAATAATAATTCTTGTATTTATATTGCACCATTCAGACTGAGATGTCTCGAAGAGCTTCACGTAATGATTATTCTCATGCAAACAAAACGAATGACTTATTTCTCCTTAATTAATGATCTTGACAAATCAGATTAAACTCCAGGAAAGCTAAATGTCTTTGCCGATTCTGCACGACCCTCGGCAGATGAGAGGAGCAGATACCCGCGTGCTGGAGACAGATAATAGCACCAGGATTTACGTCATTACTCCCTGCCGGCTGTGTGGGAGATGCAATAACGTCGAGCAGCTTCGTCCCGCCTCGTTCATTGCGCTTCATTCATTGGCTAACCGTTCTTGCATTCAAGTGCTGATTAGGTAGATGTACTGTCAATCAGCGGGGAGTTGTGCGCTTCCGCCGTGTGTCAATGTTGCGAGTGAGTGGAACCTTTAAAGTTCCGAGTGGCGTTGTTCTTCCACGGACTGGTGAGCATTGCGCCTCTCAGCCGAAAGGTATTATTACTATTCTTGCCCGAAGTGTATCTCTTATTGCGGCTCTTGGAAAAAGCGCATTTATTACTGCCGGCACACGTGCAAAAGTAACGCACGTTGTTTCTTCCCCCTCTGGAACTGTGGTTTTTGTAGTGCAAAGGTAAGCCTCGTGGACAGCTCATGATTTGACAGTATTCACTTGCAATAAATAATTTTTGTAATTTAAATCCGATGCACCATTCCTTCAATTTGCATCATCTTGATTTTCAACAAATTACATAATAAAGGTGTCAATGCTCCTATGTCCCCTAAATCAGTGGAACATTAAAAAAAGAATGTATCTATGACACTAAAAGTGACCAGTCTTTGGAGTTTATTTTGGGATGGGGCGAGGGAGATTGATAGCCAAAAAACGCTGAAGGATATTTTCGTTGTACAAGTGACCGGGCAATATGTTTAGATGTAATTCATGCCCTCATGTATTTGTAAACACATGGGGAAAACATAAGTTCGTCAAACGCTCCTAAGTTTAATGAACAGTTGCTGGGAGGATTAAATAGCATTGACAGCAGAATTTCCAACCAACAACAGTTGGGCAGCATACACGATGATTGTAGAATATCCCAATAATCAACTACATTATTTATTGACAAACTGCAGTTTTGTATCACTATTAATCATTTCAGTGTGCATCCATGGTGACAGTGAATATGCTGTTTGTTGTAATAGTATAAAAATGGACCAAAGTACTGCAGGATTCCTTTATATGCATTGGGGGCAACTGTGCCTGGTAGCTATTTAAAATAGCCATTTAAAATGTGTACAGATAGCACCTGTACATTGCTACAGACTTGTAACATAACCCAGCCTCCTCAGTACTGAGTGGTACAGTAATAGATGTTACTGGCTCTGCCATGCTTTTTCTCAAGTGGTCTGCATGGAGGTGCATATATTATTGGTATGGGAACATATTTAATTATAAGTTAAAAGCAATAACAAATAGTTTTATCTTGTATAGGATTGTCAGCATTCGCTTAGTTGGTAGCATTCTTGTCTCGGAGTCAGAAGGCTGTGAGGTCAAGTCCCACTCCAGAGATTTGAGCATGTAATCTAAGCTGATACTCCAGTGCAGTACTGAGGGAGTGCTGCAGTGTTGGAGACACCATCTTTCGGATGAGACATTAAACCGAATGGACATAAAAGATCCCATGATACTATTTTGAAAAAGAGCAGGGAGTTCTCCCCCAGTGTCTTAGCCAATAGTTATCCCTCAACCAACAAAAATGATGACAACTTGCATTTATATAGTACATTAGTTAAATGTCCTAATATGCTTCACAGGTGTGTTATCAAACAAGATTTGACACCGGATATTCGGACAAAGGCGTAAAAAGGCATACGGAATGCTTTACTTTATTAGCTGAGGCATAGAATACAAATGCAAGGAAGTTATGCCAGAACTGTACACAACATTAGTTAGGCCACAGCTTGAGTACTGCATGCAGTTCTGGTCACCACATTACAGGAAGGATGTGATTGCGCTAGAAAGAGTGCAGAGGAGATTTACGACTTTGTCAGGACTGGAAAACTTTAGCTATGAGGAAAGATTGGAAACGCTGGGGTTGTTTTTCTTGGAACAGAGAAGGCTGAGGAGAGATTTAATTGAGTTGTATAAAATTATGAGAGGCCGAGAGAGTGGATAGGAAGGACCTATTTCCCTTCGCAGAGGGGTCAATAACTAGGGAGCATAGATTTAAAGCAGTTAGTCGAAGGATTAGAGGGCAGATGAGGAAACATTTCTTCACTCAGAGGGTGGTGGGAGTCTGGAACTCACTGCCTGAAAGGGTGGTAGAGGCAGAAACCCTCATCACATTTAAAAGGTACTTGGATGTGCACTTAAAGAGCAGTAAACTACAGGGCTACGGACCTAGTGCTGGAAGGGGGGATTAGGCTGGGTAAATCTTTTTGACTGGCACAGACATGATGGGCCTAATGGCTGCCTTCTGTGTTGTAATTTTCTATGATTCTCTGACCAAAAGCTTGGTTTTAAGGAGTGTCTGAAAGGAAGAGAGAGAGAGGTTTAGCTAGGTAATTCCAGAGCCAAGGGCCCAGGCAGCCTGGGATCAGAGATGAGCAAGAGACCAGAATTGGAGGAGTGCAGAGATCTCGGAGGGTTGTTGGGCTGGAGGAGGTTACAGAGATGGGGAGGGGTGGGGCCATGGAGTGATTTGAAAACAAATATGAGAATTTAAGAATTGAGGTATTGCCAGACCAGGAGCCAATGTAACTCACTAAAACAGATTATCAAGTCATTTATCTCACTACTGTTTGTAGGACCTTGCTGTGTGCAAATTAGCTGCCAAGTTTCCTATATTACAACAGTGACTACACTTCAAAAGTACTTAATTGGCTGTAAAGTGCTTTGGGACATCCTGAGGCAATGAAAGTGACTATATAAATGCAAGTTGTATTATTTAAATTGAGATAATCTTATCTGTTGAATGAAGTACTGTAACTAGAGGCATTGCACATGGTGACGGACTAATATTTTTGATTTGTGCAGGAGGATGACTTTTGAAACCAAACGTCGATTTTTGTTACT
This sequence comes from Pristiophorus japonicus, assembly GCF_044704955.1. Classification (NCBI taxonomy): domain Eukaryota; kingdom Metazoa; phylum Chordata; class Chondrichthyes; family Pristiophoridae; genus Pristiophorus; species Pristiophorus japonicus. The sequence continues at coordinate 173,660,761 of NC_091981.1, forward strand.
TTATGCCTCACAGTGTGGACAAGCGAAAGCGATTGCTGAAGAAATTGATGAAGCAGCAGATGGAAAAGGATTTGTAGCTGATATATATTGTGTGAGCCAGCTGGGACAGGTAACTGGAAAATAACCCTTTGACACCAGAAGATGCAGGTGATGGATAGTGTGTATGATATATATGAGAGGATATATTCTAATACCTGTTGCTTTGATGTCACACTTGTAGACAGATGTATATTTGTTACTGAACTCACAGGTAGACATTTGTCTGTGAGTGCAACATAAAAGCCAATGAAGTACTTTTGAAGTGTAGTTCATATTGTAATGTGGAGAAATGCAGCAGTCAATTTGCGTACCTTAATGACCCACAAATGGCAATGAGATAAGCGGCTAGATAATCTGTTTGTGATGCTGGTTGAGGGGTACATATTGGCCAGGACACTGGGAGAACTCCCCCACTCTTTCAATAGTGCCATGGGAAATTTTGTCTACCTGAAAGGGTAGATGGGGCCTTGGTTTAATGTCTCCTTCAGAAGAAAGCACCCCTGACAGTGCAGCACTCCCTCAATACTATACTGAAGCATCAGCCTAGATTACTTGCTCAAATTTTGAAGTGGGGCTTGTATCCACTACTTTCTGACTCTGGCGTTACCACAGAGCCAAGACTGACACTTGATTTCACACTCCAATGTTAGACATGCATCTCGTGCACCCAAAGTACTTATTGTTCAGGTACAATTAGAAATGTTAGAGATTAACTTAATGGTCAGTTATTTAAGGAGATCTTTTAACTCTGCTTTATAGTTCTTCACATACAAAACACATCCCATGTAGAATTTAAGAACAGAACCTGTTGATGATAGGGGAGGGAGAAAAGGGAAAGAGTTTGTGGATGTGTTTGTAGCTTTTCTAAATATGAATGTTGTCATCTTTGGGTTAGATCGTAAAACCTATTAGCAAAACAGACATTTCCTTGTAATACAAACATTTGAAATTCTGTTAATCAAACCTTAGGACATAATACAATCTGATGCATTGGATTAAATCCAACCAACCCCCCCCCCCTCCCCCTGCCCCTTCCAATCTCATAATGGGAGTTGTCTTGAAAGGAGCATGAGTTGGATATAAATACTGAGCACTGATTCTCTGACCTGAACTCCCTGTGGCTCCCACTGGGAGTGTAGGTGCATTGAATTTGCACAATGTTTTAAAAAAGCTTTTGATCATTCATAATCACTGAGCATATCTTTTATGACCCATGTGTTAAAGAGAATAAATCATGTTTAAATATCTGTTACATAGACATGCTACCAGAGTGTCACTTTGGGAGATTTTCTGGTGTTTATGGTTTGTGTTTAGTTCATTTGCTTAATTGTTGAATCAGGTTGAAAATCTCTTCACCTGAGATGGGTACAAGATGCAAATTGTTAATATTTGAAGAAATGACACTCTCTTCTCCTTTTCTCATCATATTCTTTCAGTTCAACCTGGTGAAAGAACAGGCTCCAGTTGTTCTAATTGCCTCTACTACTGGTACTGGGGAACTACCAGAGACAGCTAGGAAATTCGCACAGGAAATTAATAGCAATTTGCCAGCTCACCACTATTCACACACAAAATATGCAGTTTTGGGTAATAAATGTTCTGGTTTCTACACATTACTATCAGAAATGGTATCTATAATTTATTGTACTCATTCTAAAATATGTATTCTCTCTAGCCCTTGGAGATTCCAATTACAGTTGTTTTGCCAATGGTGGGAAGATAATTGATAAGCGTCTTCAACAGCTTGGTGCAGAGCACTTCTATGCAACTGGATATGCAGATGATAGTGTTGGGTAAGGCTGACAAAGGGAATTTTTACTAACTGCTGACCATATTTATCTGTGTCTTGCATTATTTTGATACCACACCATGTGTAGAATTTTGTGGAAAAGAAATCAAGGAATATTTCATGAATGAACAGAAGTCATCTTCAAACTATGTAAATTATTCCCTTCCCCTACTTGCCAAAAATAATTTGTTTTAGGTGCTTATTTGCATCCTTCAGTAAACTGTAATCAGTATGTTTGCCAGAGTGCATTTTTTAAACAAAAGATTCTGAAATTTATCTCTTTATTACTATCATATTAGACATTTTTGAACTCAAATAAATAAAGCTGTAGGATAATGTAAAACTTGTAAATTACATCAAAATTGTTAATCCTTATGGACATGAACTACAGACAGCTGACTGACCATTTTATGAAGATTTCAATAAAATGGGTACAGGTTTGATTTCTCCCACTCTTGTCAAGTTGCTTTTAATCTCAGCTACGTTGCTGTGGAGATTTCCCCAAAGTAGGTGGAATCAGTGACCGTTCTTTCAGAGCTACTCTTCACCATTATCATCATAGGTAGTCCCTCGGAATCGAGGAAGACTTGCTTCCACTCTAAAAATGAGACCTTAGATGACTGAACAGTCCAATACGAGAACCACAGTCTCTATCACAGGTGGGACAGATACTTATGCAGCTACTTAATACTGACTCCAGCAGCACTGGAGCAGGGCGAGAGGCGGGTCACTTAGTAGTGCAAAGCATGAGAGATGTGAAGAGTAGAGAAAAAGGGAGAAAGAAATTGCAGGATAACATACTGTTAGAATTTTGGAATTTTATAGAACTGTTATGATTCAGGCCTCGTTCAATACCATTTCTCATTCATGCTTTCACAGCATTTCCTGTGAGCAGAACATGCCCTCCACAGGTCATGTTCTGCTCACAGGAAATGTCTGCCTTTGGGACAGTAGGTGACTAGATCAAACAGTTAACCTAATTTTGAGTGAATTTTGTACTGAATTCTCAGGCTGTTACTACATCCTCAGTCTACCTAATCGGTGGAATATCATATCCACACCTGCAGGCTTATCAGTTATTGTATTCATTTAAAATAATAATGAATATAGAGAAGCTCATAGTATAGGGCACCATTTAACGTGATAAACTGCAGCAAACAGTGCTCCAGTCACTCAGTTAATTACATTTTTCCAAATGACCTGATTTTATAGTAAATCTGTGGTCTCAAAAGGCTAAAATCCACAGAAACACTCTTCTCGTCATAAACCCTTTCCCGTGTACTCTTAGATTAAGACCACACACTGAAGTCACATTACAATTTTTAGACTTCATTTTCATTTGATGTCCGGATTTACAGACTGAAATAAGTCACATCGAAGATACAAGACTAAGGAGGTCCATTTGACACATGCCAATGACAGAATACCTTCAAATATTACTCTAGTCAAAATCCAATATTTAACCTATTTGGTGTCAAACTTTAACATCTCTGCTGCTGCTTCTAGTTATCAGACTGTTTTGATCATACATGTTTATAATTAACAATCAAGTATACAATGCTGCCTATCCCAACACATAACCAGTATTTAAGATTGTGTCAAAAAAAAAAATCTAAAATAAACGTAAGTTCATATCACAGGACATTGCTGTTAATTCAGTTATGGGAATTAACTGATTTGATCTTTTGATCACAGTGCACAAACTGATCTTGATGAAAATGAAACCAGTGATTCTAACCTTGTGACCTACAGCCTAAAAAAACCCAAATTAAGCTTTTGGTTATTTTTATGGAGTATTTATAGTAACACAAAATTTGTAGCATTAACTTTCCTGCTAGTAATTCAGTCTAGAAAGCAATGTACCATGGCAGTAATTTTACAGGTCCATGCTGTTTGCAAGGAGCCTCACCCACTGACAGCGTACACCAAAAATTCACGGAAACACTGCCTATGTTAATTCTGACCGTTATACAACAACTTGTATTTATGTAGTGCCTTTAACATCATAAAACATCCCAAGGCACTTCACAGGAGCGTTATAAAACAAAATTTGACACCGAGCCACTTAAGGAGTTATTAAGGCAGATGAATAAAAGCTTGGTCCAAGAGTTAGGTTTTAAGGAGTGTCTTAAAGGAGGAAAGAGGTAGAGAGGTTAGGGATGAATTCCAGAGCTTAGGGCCTAGGCAACTGAAGACACAGCCATCAATGGTGGAGCGATTAAAATCAGGGGTGCTGAAGAGGCTAGAATTAGAGGAATGCAGTTACCTCGGAGGGTTATGGGGCTAGAGGAGATTAGAGATTGGGATTTGAAAACAAGGATGAGAATTTTTAAATCGAAATGTTGCTTAACTGGGAGCCAGTTCAGCGGGCACAGGAATGATTGCTGAACGGATCTTGGTGAGAGTTAGAACAGGGCAGCAGTGTTTTGGATGACCTCAAGTTTACGAAGGGTAAAACATGGAAGACCAGTCAGGAGTGCATTGGAATAGTCAAGTCTAGAGGTAACAAAGGCATGGATGAGGGTTTCAGCAGCGGATGAGCTGAGGCAGGGGCGAAGTCGGGCGATGTTACGGAGGTGGATGTAGGCGGTCTTAATGATAAAAACATAGGATGCCGTGGCTATGTGGTCGGCAGCTCATTTTAGGGTTAAATATGACGCCAAGGTTCCAAACAGTCTTGTTCAGCCTCAGATAGACGCTAAGGAGAGGGATGGAGTCGGTGGCTAGGGAGCGGGGACTGAAGACAGTGGGGGAAAAATTGCAGTCAGAGACTTCCTTCGGACAAACGCCTCCGACCTGAAAACATTTAACAAAATTACCTGCTGGTCCGTAGAACGTAGGATTCTGGTTGAAGGCCTCCACTCACTATGCAGCGTATGGGAACATGTCCTCCAGGTACGTATTTGTATCCTGAAATCACGTGGGCCTGGACCACCAATCACGACGTAGTACTCGCATTGATAATAATGGGAGCTCCGTTTTTACGAGCTCCCATTACTATCAATGAGAATACCTCCCTAAAACACTAAACACAACACAATAAATAAAAAAAAAACTCGTATTTAAAATTAATTGGAATTGAATGTAATTAAATGTTTAAAAAATATATATATTTTAAAAACATTTTTTGAATGTTTTAATAGGGTTAAAAATAAACTTGCCATAATGAGCACGATTTTTAATATAAAAATGTGATTAAATGTAATTTTTTAATATTTTAAAACTCTTACGCTGCTAAAAGTAGGCCATGCGCCTGCTTTTACCAGGCGTAAGAGTTTGAAGGACATTCACTGGGCAAGAGTTGAGCAGGTAGCCCAATCTCTGCCCTGCGGATGTCCTTCCTGCAGGGAAGCGTTGGATCTGTCAAAATAAATTTTGGCAGATCGGAAAAGCCGGTTCTCGGCGCATGTGCATCGCGCCCCGAGAACCGGCATTTGTGTGGCCTCACCGACCGCATGCGCACATTGTATGTACCCAGCAATTTTCGGCCCAATGGCTTTGGTCTTGCCAATATTTAGTTGTATGAAATTTCTGCTGGATCTTAGGCAAGCAGTCTGACAAGTTAGAACAACGTGGGCAGCATTTGCCTACATTTCTAATGTACTACTGATCGCTGAGCTTCCTTGCTGGCAGCATGGACATGTAAAGTTACTCTTTGTGTGAAGAAAAGCAGAATAAAAAGGTTTAAATATGGAAAATGTATTTCCAATTTCAGTATTTTCATTTTTGCATTAGCAATAGTCTTAAAATTGCAAGCAGATTGAATTAACTGAGCCAAGTGATAACGTTTGCAGTATGGTTCGGTTTATTTTCAGTATTTTGGGCAGTATGATCTGTTATTTGTAGTGATTTAAGCTCCCCATCTCTTCCCCCACCCACCTAAGATTGGTTGCTTTTAAAATGGAGCAGCTCATTTCAAGTCAGTCCCTATTTGCTCCGAGGAGAATTATTATCTCCTTTGGGGAGTTTTGTAAGTTTCAATATAAATTTCATTATTTAAAAAAAAAAATAATTCATTTTATTTGCATTTAGATTGGAGTTAGTAGTTGAACCTTGGATTGAAGGTCTTTGGGATGCCTTGGAAGATGTGTGCCAAAAGAAAGAAGAAATTAATGGTGATGTAGAGAAAATGTCAGATACAAATGATGGTTCCAAAGCAAACAAACTTGATTTAAAAAATACTGATGTGTTGGCAGAACTTGAATTATTGAGGTTAGAAGCAAATGTACCAACAGTGGCTGAAGATTCAGTTATTTCATCTGAGAGTACAGAACAGAATCGGACAGTAGCATGGCCAAAGGAACATTGTATAGTGCCAACCTGGGTACAATCTGAAAAACCACTGTCAGAAACTGCTCTGAATATCCCTACTCTGCCAGCAGAGTATCTAAACGTGGAGTTTCAGAAAAGCATCGAGCAGGTATGGCCATTTAACTCTAAATACATTCCTTCCTGTTTGTTAGTTTATCGAATGCACTTGAAAGGTGCTATCATTATCATATAGGCAGTCCCTCGAAATCGAGGAAGACTTGCTTCCACTCTAAAAGTGAGTTCTCAAGTGGCTGTACAGTCCGATGCGGAATTACAGTCTCTGTAACAGGTGGGGCAGACAGTGGTTGAAGGAAGGGGACCTGGTTTGCTGCACGCTCCTTCCGTTGTCTGCGCTTGGTTTCTGCATGCTCTCGGCGACGAGACTCGAGGTGCTCAGCGCCCTACTGAATGCTCTTCCTTCACTTTGGGCTGTCTTGGACCAGGGATTCCCAGGTTCCAGTGGGGATGTTACACTTTATCAAGGAGGCTTTAAGAGTGTCCTTGAAGCGTTTCCTCTGCCCACCTGGGGCTCACTTGCAGTGTAGGAGTTCTGAGTAGAGCACTTGCTTAGGGAGTCTTGCGTCAGGCATGCGGATGATGTGGCCCGCCCAACGGAGCTGGTCGCGTGTGGTCAGTGCTTCGATGCCTAAACTATACAGGTGGCTGCTGTTGAATGCATGTACATATAGCACTAAAAATTACTAATCAGCTCATCAAACCTGCTCCTTCTAAATATGTACTATAAATTATGAACTTTCCATAACCCATAGAATTCTTTGACGAAGGTGCAAACAGAATAGCCCAAAGGTAAGGGAAAATGAACACTGGAACTTGCAAAGAGGGAAAGCAGATGTAATGAAACGCTGTAGGAGTGCTTAATATCGACCTGTTCAGTCAGTGCTGCAACAAGGAAGTGAACAGAGTGCAACGATACAACCACACAGGGAAGTAATGACAGAATAAAAAGTAGAACAAATAATAGGGTAATGGATGCCAGATGTACACAAATGGCAGGAGTCTTCAAAATAAAATCAGGATCTCGAATTATGCAAGGAAAGAAAGTATAATGTTATTGGTGTGATGGAGATTTGACTAAATAATGAAGCTGTTTGGAGAGGTTAATTTAGAGTGATATGATTTGCTCCCCAGGGATAGAAAAGGTAAACGAGGGAGAAGGAACATTTCATTTGAAGGCAGAATACAAAGCAGAGAGAAATCTGGGTGTGGTGCAGATGTGAATGTACATACACCAGCTAAAGGGAATGGTAGCATAGTGGTTATGTTACTGGACTGGTAATCCAGATTGATACAGAGACACGAGTTCTAATTTCACCAAGGTAGCTGAGGAATTCGGTTAATTAAATAAATCCGGAATAAAAATCTAGTACCAGTAATGGTGACAGATTGTCATTAAAAACCCATCCGGTTCCCTTTAGGGAAGGACATCTGCCGTCCTTGCCTGGTCTGGCCTATATGTGACTTAAGACCCACAGCAATGTGGTCGACTCTTAACAGCCCTCTGAAATGGCCTAGCAAGCCACTCTGTTGTAACAAACCGCATGAAAAATAAGAATAATAAAGCTGGACAGACCACCCAGCACACCCGGCACAGTCCTCCTTACAGACATCTGGGGACTTGTGCCAAAATTGGGAGAGCTGTCCCACAGACTAGTCAAGCAAAAGCCTGACATAGTCATACTCACAGAATCATACCTTTCAGCCAATGTCTCAGACTTCTATATCACCATCCCTGGATTTGTCCTGTTCCACAGGCAGGACAGACACACCGAGGTGGTTGCACATTGGTATACAGTTGGGAGGCAGTGCCCCTGAGAGTCTTTAACATTGATTTCGGATCCCATGAAAATCTCATGGTTTCAGGTCAAGCATGGGCAAGGATACCTCCTGCTGATTACCACCTCCCTCAGCTGATGACTCAGTGCTCTGCTATGTTGAAATCCATTTGGAAGAAGCACTGAGGGTAGCAAGGACACAAAATCTATTCTAGATCAGGGACTTCAATGTCCATCACCAAGAGTGGCTCGGTAGCACCACTACTGACCGAGCTGGCCGAGTCCTGAAGGACATAGGGCATGCGACACATAGTGAGAGAACCAACACGAAGGAAAAACATACTTGACCTTGTCCTTACCAATCTACCTATCGGAGATGCATCTGTCCATGACTGCAGTGACCACCACACAGTCATTTTGGAGACAAAGTCCCGTCTTTACACTGAGGACACCGTCCATTGTGTTGTGTGGCACTACCACAGTGCTAAATGGGATAGATTCAGAACAGACCTATCAGCTCAAAACTGGGCATCCATGAAGTGCTGTGGGCCATCAGCAGCATCAGAATTGTATTCCACTACAATCTGCAACCTCATAGCCCGGCATATCCCTCACTCTACGATTACCATCAAGCCAGGGAGTGAGAAGGCAAGTATGAGGACTAGACGGGAACATGGTAGGAGAAGTATACAGATTAAATGGAATACTTAGAGAAGGCAAACTAATCGTATTGCACTAGGAGGTGGGGGATCGGGAAGTGTAACAGGGAGAAAGCTTGATGTAGGAACAAGTTAAATAAAGCAAGGATAAGGAGGAAAAGAAAACTCGTTAAAGTATTAACCTTCAGGTAAATTAGATGGTGGAGATGAATATAAGAATTAGGACAAGAAATTGATCAGGAGAGATAAAATAGAAAACCAGATTACAATTGCAAGGAATAAAAAGCACAGTCTGAAAGGTCTTTATAAAAATATTCATAGAAGACAGATGATCAGGGAATGATTGGGGCTCCTGAGAGTGACAGAATATCAAATGTCAAATGGGTGGCAGATATCCTAAACAGCGTTTTTGTGTTTGTGTTAGTATTTACGAAGGAAACCATCTTCTCAATACAAAGGTGGAGTTTCGAGAAAGGAACGATAGAGCACTAAATGGAGGGAGCACGTGAAAATATGCCTCAATCAGAGGAAGTTATATCTGCAGCTGCTTGATCTGGCCATTCACCACCAGACCTGGCTGGACCACATAAAGCACTATCGGGTCTTGCTCTCATCAGCTCACTATTCCAGGATAATTCTGGAATGCAACGATAACCCCCGGCTTCTATTGTATACTGTTAACCGTCCTCTTATACCCCTCTCTCCTGTCTCCGCCACCCTCACCTCCAACAACAAGTGTGAAGAACTCATGATCTTCTTTGTTTCTAACATTGAGACCATCTATTCAGCTGCCTCTGCCACTTCCCTTCCTTCCCCTAGCACACCGGGCCAAACTTCCTCTCAGTTTCCTCCCTGCCCTAGCTCTGAACTCTCATATTTCTCCAGTTTCTCTCCAATCTCCCCTCATGCCCTCTCCAAACTCATCTTGTCCATGAGACCCACTTCCTGCTCCCTCAAACCTATTCCCACTAAACTGCTAACTGCCCACCTTCCTTTTCTGGCTTCCATGTTAGCTCATATTGTTAACGGTTCTCTTTCTTCAGTTACTGTCCGCCTCTCTTTCAAATCTGCCGTCATCACCCTTTTCAAAAAAAACAACTCCTGACCCATCTGTCCTTGAAAATTACCACCCCATCTCCAACTCCCTTTCCTCTCAAATCCTTGAATGTGTTATCACCTCACATTCATGCCCATCTTTCCTTGTTTGAATTCCTCCAATCAGGTTTCCACCCTGCCACAGTACCAAAATGGCTCCTATCAAGTCACAAATGACATCCTATGTGACTGACGAAGGTTACTTCTGGTGTCCCCCTAGGATCTATCCTTGGCCCCCTCCAATATTCATAGATGCTGCTTGCTGACATCATCCGAAAACACAGCGTCAGTTTCCACATGTACGCGACGACACCCAGCTGTACCTCTCCAGCAATTCTCTCGACCCCTCTATTGTCTCTAAATTGTCAGATTGCTTGTCCGACATCCACTACAGGATGAGCAGAAATTTCCTCCTAACTAAATATTGGGAAGACTGAAGCCAAACTCCGTTCCCTAGCCACGGACTCCATTTCTCACCCTAGCATCTGTTTGAGGCTAAATCAGACTGTTCGCAACCTTGGTGTGATATTTCACCATGAAATGAGCTTCCGACCACATAACTGCGCCATAACTAAGGCTGTCTATTTCCACCTCCATAACTCTGCCCATGCCTCAGCTCATCTGCTGCTGAAACCCTCATCCATGCCTTTTTTATCTCCTAGACTTGACTATTCCAATACACTGCTGGCTGGCCTCCCACGTTCTACCCTACGTAAACTTGAGGTCATCTGAAACTCGGCTGCCCTTGTCCAAACTCGCACCAAGTCCCGTTTACCCATCACCCTTGTGCTCACTGACCTACATTGGCTCACAGTTAAGCAACACCTCTCTTTCAAAATTCTCATCCTTGTTTTTAAATCCCTCCAAGGCCTCGCCCCTCCCTATCTCTGTAATCTCCTCCAGCCCCACAACCCCATGAGATATCTGCGCTCCTCTAATTCTGGCCTCTTGAGCATCCCTGATATTAATCGCTCGACCATTGGCTGTTGTGCCTTCTGTTGCCTTGGCCATAAGCTCTGGAATTTCCTGCCTAAACTTCTCCATCTCTCTATCTCTCTTTCCTTTAAGATGTTCCTTAAAACATACGTCTTTGACCAAGCTTTTGATCAGCTGCTCTAATTTGTCTAAGTGGCTCGGTGTCAAATTTTGTTTTATAACGCTCCTGTGAAACACCTCTGGATGTTTTACTATATAAATACAAGCTGCTGCTGCTTGGCTGTTTAGCTGTCTGCCTTTGAGGATAGAAGATTGAAGAGTGATCTGATCAAGGTTTAAAATGTTAAAAGCATTTGATAGAGTAGATACAGAGAAACTATTTCTCGGTGTGGGAAATGAAGAATGAGGGAGACATCATAAAATTAGAGCATGGCCATTTAGGAGGGAAATCAATGAATACTTTTTCACCCAAAGGGTAGTATAAATCTGGAATTCTCTCCCCCAAAAGTCTGTGGATACTGGGTTAATTGGAGCTTTCAAGGCAGAGCTTGATGGTTTTTTTGTCGGGTAAAGGTTGCAAAGAAATGGAGTTGAGGTATAGATCAACCACAATCTAATTGAATGGCAGAGCAAGGTTGAGGGGCTGAATGGCCTACTCCTGTTCCTAAAAGACCTGAGCTAGAGCCATTATTATTTATATTGTAAGTAAATGATAGTGAGGTGGGAACAGCAACAAAGCTGTCTTCAGCTTGCTGCTGATGTAAAGCTGACAGAAATGCAATTAACAGGAAACTACTGGGACCAAACACAGACAAGTCTGGACATATTGGGGGATGGGGTCAATGAATAGTGAATGCTCAATATAGGCAAATGTAAGGTGAAAAGAATGTCAAAAGGGAATAAGCATTTGGAATACAAGATGAATGGTAGTGAACAACAGGACAGAATGCAGGAGAGGGGCCAAAGGGTACTGATGAAACCAGTGGCTCAGCATATAAACAACAAACACAGGATTTTGAGATTGATGGCTGAAAGGGCGGAGGTTACTGAGCTGATACAGAGCTCTAGTTTATTATTTGCAGTTGCAGACACTGCACTACAGTGTGGGCCATCTAGCTTTGGAGAAGGAACAGAGAAGGGCAACTAAACACATTCCAGGTATTGGGTATTTGAGCTATGAGGTGAAACAAAGGTAACTGGAAATGTTTGCATTGGGGAAACCAAGGCATAGGGCAGGAGTTCTCAACCAGGGGTCCGCGCTCACTAGAGGATTATAGATCCTCATTTGTAAATGGCAAGTCCTAACTACAAGTCCCACTGATTTAATTTCTCTCCGACTACAGGAAGTGTCTTTTAATTTTATTTTTGCCAAACTACTATATTTCCCTCAGTGATCTTTCTCCTATCACCAGAAATATCCTCAAAGCTGTTCTGATTGTTTTTGATATATTACACAAACTCAAACCTCTCCTTGTCCCTCCACGATACATTTACTGTTTCATATAAGTTTATCAAAACCCACCCACCTCTGCTTTTCAAAACGGATAAGGGTTGGATTAGTTGAATCTCCTCTAAAACTTACTTTAACATATACCTGTTTTTATCAATCACTTTTCTTTGGGAGGGAATCGTGCACCTTCCCCTCCTTCCTTCATTCTTTTCGCTGCTGACCGTTTTCACACTTTTAATCTTTATGGTCAGCGATCTTTTTCATCGTTTGTCGCCGCTGACATCTTTTTTGTTTCAAGAATCTGAACGTTGTCTCAGAATTTAACTTCATGAGAAAAAAAACACTGACTAAGTATAATTTCCATGTTCTAGGCGCACAGGGATCTGTGGGTAAAGGGTGCATTATTCTCCAACATTCTGAAGGGGTAACCATTGACCACAAACTTAACTTGTCTAGCCACATAAATACCATGGTTACAAAAGCAGGTCAGTAGCTGGGTATTCTGTGGCGAGTGTCTCACCTCCTGACTCCCCAAAGGCTTTCTGCCATCCACAAGGCACAAGTCAGGAGTGTGATGGAATTCTCTCCAATTGCCTGGATGAATGCAGCTCCAATAACACTAAGAAGCTCGACACCATCCAAGACAAAGCAGCCCGCTTGATTGGCACCCCATCCACCACCTTAAACATTCACTCCCTCCACCACCGGCGTACCGTCGCTGCAAAGTACCACCTACTCGATGCATTGCAGCAACTCGCCAAGGCATCTTCAACAACATTTTGAAAGCCGGCGAACTCTACCACCTAGGAGGACGAGGGCAGCAGGCGCATGGGAACACTACCACCTGCAAGTTCTCCGTTCCTCCAAGTCGCATACCATCCTTGTTATGTATGTAAACTTTACCAATGTATAAGACTTGCCACCAGGGGGCGCACCTGTGGGAGACCCAAGGGTCACCTGCACACCCTGGGCAAGCGGATATAAAAGGCAGTCTACCATGCTGCCTTCTCTGGAGTTACATTAAAGAGACCACGGTCACAACAATTTGAAGTTACAGCATACAGTCTTGTGGAGTTATTCTGAACATAACAATTGGCGACGAGTAACAGATCACGAACTTTCATGCAGTTATGGCTGCCATTGGTATTCTGGAGATTTGTTGAGGGTGATGATTGGGAAGCTTTCGTTGAGCGTCTTGACCAGTACTTCGTGGCCAACAAGCTGGATACGGAAGAGACCATGGTCAAGCGCAGGGCGATTCTCCTTACCGTTTGCGGGTCCATGATATATGGCCTCATCAAAAATCTGCTAGCACTGACGAAACCAACAGAGAAGACATATGAAGAGTTGTGCATGCTGGTTCGGGAACACCTCAAGCTGAAGGAGAGTATCTTAATGGCCAGGTATCGCTTTTATACACACCATCGCTTCGAGGGCCAGGACGTGGCGAGCTATGTCGCTGACCTAAGACGCCTTGCGGGACTGTGCTATTTGCTGGATTTTGGGGGGAAATATTGCGGGACTTTTTCGTGCTTGGAATCGGCCACGAGGTCATTCTTCGCAAACTGCTGTCTGACGAATCCCTAGACCTGAACAAGGCCATCACGATAGCCCAGGCTTTCATGTCCACAAACGATAACACTAAACAGATATCTCTGCAGCATCGAAACTCACCGGCAAGTACTGTGCATAAAATAACGCCTTCAGCAGGCAGAACTGTGCATGGATCCGGCGTGGGGTGTGAATGCGAATTCATTAGCACCATGTTGGCGCTGCGGGGGTAATCATCGAGCCCATCAATGTTGATTCAAGCACTATGTATGCAAAGACTGCGGAACAATGGGGCACCTCCAGCGAATGTGTCGACGTGTTGCGACTCACCACGTGGCAGAGTTGGCAGAAGATGACCGATCCGGCACGGATCACGCTGAAAGAGTAAGAGAGGCAACTCAACTCGAGGCTGAAGAGGAAGTGTATGGGGTACCCACCTTCACCACCAAAAACCCTCCAATAATGTTAAAAGTCAAATTAAATGGCATTCCAGTTTCCATGGAATTGGACACTGGGGCGAGTCAGTCAATTATGAGCCAGGAGGCTTTTGAGAAACTGTGGGGCAACAAGGCACAAAGGCCAAAACTAAGCCCGATCAATGCTAAGCTGCGCACTTACACCAAAGAGCTCATACCAGTCATTGGCAGTGCGGCAGTGAAGGTATTGTACGATGGAGCTGGGCATGGATTGTACCAGGCGATGGCCCAACGCTGTTCGGAAGAAGCTGGCTAGGAAAGATCCGATGGAACTGGGACGACATCAAAGCACTGTCTTCGGTGGATGACGCCTCGTGTGCCCAAGTGCTAAACAAATTCCCGTCGTTATTCGAGCCAGGCATTGGTAACTTCACAAGCGCCAAAGTGTAGATCCATCTCGTCCCTGATGCACGACCCATTCATCACAAGGCCCGAGCGGTTCCATTCATCATGAGAGAAAGTCGAGATCGAGCTGGGCAGACTTCAATGAGAGGGAATCATATCGGCAGTCGGGTTCAACGAGTGGGCCAGTCCAATTGTTCCGGTGTTGAAAAGCGATGTGACGGTCAGAATCTGCGGGGACTACAAGGTAACGATCAACCGAGTCTCGTTACAGGACCAGTACCCACTGCCAAAGCGGATGACCTGTTCGCAATTCTAGCAGGGGGGACGTCATTCACCAAGCTGGATCTAGCCTCTGCTTACATGACACACGAGCTGGCTGAACTTTCAAAAAAAATTGACGTGCATCAAGACGCACAGAGGACTGTTCATATACCACAGATGCCCCTTTGGGATTCGCTCAGCTGCAGCCATCTTCCAGAGGAACATAGAGAGTCTGCTGAAATCGGTTCCGCGCACCGTGGTGTTTCAAGACGACATTCTGATCGCAGCACCACTGAACACTTGCACAGCCTGGAAGAGGTTCGAAAGCGACTGGACAGAGTAGGACTCGGGTTGAATCGCTCCAAGTATGTTTTCCTGGCGCCAGAGGTCGAATTCCTAGGGAGAAAGATTGTGGCGGACGGCATCAGACCCACAGACTCCGAGACGGAGGCCATCAAGTTTGCACCCAGACCACAGAATGTCACGGAGCTGCATTCGTTCCTGGGACTCCTCAACTATTTTGGTAACTTTCTACCGGGGTTGAGCACTTTGCTGGAACCTTTGCATTTATTGCTATGCAAGGGTGACGACTGGGTTTGGGGTAAATCTTGAGACAGCATTTAATAAGACCGGAAACCTACTATGTTCTAACAAGTTACTTGTATTGTCTGACCCGTGTAAACGTTTAGTACTAGCTTGTGATGCATCTTCGTACGGGGTTGGTTGTGTGTTACAGCAAACCAATGTGTCAGGCCAACTGCAACCGGCTGCATATGCATCCAGAAGCTTATCTAAGGCTGAAAGAGCCTACAGTATGGTTGAGAAAGAAGCATTAGTATGCGTATATGGGGTTAAGAAAATGCACCAATACCTATTTGGACTCCAGTTCGAGCTCGAAACCGACCACATGTCACTCATTTCGCAAAGGTATTAATACCAATGCTTTGTCCCGCATCCAAAGATGGGCACTAACGTTATTTGTGTATGACTATGTAATCCGCCACTGAGAACTGTGCCGATGCCCTCAGTCGGCTACCATTGCTCATTACCACAGACTTGCTTCTTGTAATGGATGCTTTTGAGAGTGAGGGGTCACCTGTCACTGCTCGCCACATCAGGACCTGGACTAGCCAGAACCCTGCGCTATCACTCTTAGAAAGCTGCGTCCTCAATGGAAGCTGGTCAGCGGTTCCCGGGGAAATGCAAGACAAAATTAAGCCGTCCACCGATGCAAGGGTGAAATGTCCATCCATTCGGATTGTCTCCTATGGGGGAATTGTGTAGTTTTGCTAAAAAAAGGCAGGGAAACGTTTATACGCGACCTTCACAGTACCCACACACGCATAGTCATGATGAAGGCTATCGCCAGGTCGCACATTTGGTGGTCCAGCATTGACTCTGAATTGGAGTCATGCGTACACCAATGTAACACTTGCTCACAGTTGAGCAATGCACCAAGGGAGGCCCCACTGAGTCTGTAGTCATGGCCCTCCAAACCGTGGTCCAGGGTCCACGTAGATTTTGTTGGCCCCTTTCTTGGAAAGATGTTCCTAGTAGCAGTGGACGCTTACTCTAAATGGATTGAATGTATAATAATTTCATCATGTACATCCACTGCCATCATTGAAGGCCATGTTCGCCACTCATGGTTTGCCCGACGTCCTTGTTACTAACAATGGACCATGTTTCACCAGCTCGGAATTCAACGCGTTGATGACCTGCAATGGCATCAAGCATGTCAGATCTGCCTCGTTTAAGCCCGCATCCAATGGTCAAGCGGAACAGGCAATCCAAACTATCAAGCAGAACTTGAAATGTGTGACAGACGATTCCCTGCAAACCCAGTTATCTCGGATTCTGTTCAGCTACCATACGCGACCCTACTCGTTTACTGGGGTTCCCCCTGCAGAATTGCGAATGAAGAGCGCACTCCAAACCAGGCTCTCCTTAGTCCATCCGGATCTCAATGATCATGTAGAAACCCGGCGTCACTGGCATAACATGTACCATGATTGCGCGGCTGTATCACGTGACATTGAGGTTAATGACCCTGTGTTTGTTCTTAATTACGGTCATGGTCCCAAATGAGCTGCTGGCATTGTTTTAGCCAAGGAGGGGAATAGAGTGTGTGTTTTTGTTAAACTTTTGAATGGACAAATGTGCAGAAAGCACTTGGATCAGACCAAACTGCGGTTCACTGACAACCAAGAACAGTTTGAAGAGAACATTACCATCATTGATCCACCAACACACACCCAACCAGCAATCGACCTCGCAGTCAACCACGAGGATGAACCCATCATGCCCAACAGTCCGATCAGACCAGCCACACCGCAGCGCAGCAATGATCTGACCGACTCACCCATACCAGGGCATCAACTCAGGCGATCAACCTGGAACGCAGAGCCCTGGATCGCCTCCACTTGTAAATAACTTGTATCTAAGACTTTGGGGAGGGCGGGGGGGAGTGATATGTATGTAAACTTTACCAATGTGTAAGACTTGCCACCAGGTGGCGCACCTGTGGGAGACCCAAGGGTCACCTGCACACCTTGGGCAAGCAGGTATAAAAGGCAGTCTACCATGCTGCTTCCTCACTCTGGGGTAACAATAAAGAGACGAAGGTCACAACTGTTTGAGCTTACAGCATACAGTCTTGTGGAGTTATTCTGAACATAACAATCCTGACTTGGAAATATATTGCCATTCCTTTTTCGTCGCTGGTTTAAAATTCTGGAACTCCCTTCTTAACGGCATTGTGTGAGTACCTTCAGCTCATGGACTGCAGCAGTTCAAGAAGGTGGCTCACCACCAACTTCTCGAGAGCAATTAGGAATGGGCAATAAATGCTGGCCTTGCCAGCAACGCCCACATCTAATGAATGAATTAAAAAAAAAAATGTACTGGTCTCTTACTGGTAGCTACACAATGTGATGCAGTATGGCACACCCAACGTCGTGGTGGCAGACTGTAACTCGTGGGGTACTGCAAGGATCAGTGCTTGGGCCTCAGCTGTTCACAATCTATATTGATGATTTGAATGAGGGGACCAAATGTAATGTATCCAAGTTTGCTGATGATACATCCCACCTAGCTTTGTAAGTTGTGAAGAGGATGCAAAGTGACTTCAAGGGGATATAGACAGGCTAAGTGAGTGGACAATAACATGACAAATGGAATAATGGGCCCAAGTTTCCACACGATAAAAAACGGGCGCCCCTCTGAGCTGGGCGCCCATTTTTTGCGCCTAAAACGGCGCCGGAAAAAAAACTTGCGATTCTGGAGCGTTCTGCAGCTCCTTGTCTGTTTGGCGCGGCGCCCAGGGGGGCGGAGCCTACACTCGCGCCGATTTTGTAAGTGGGAGGGGGCAGGTACTATTTAAATTAGTTTTTTTCCTGCCGACAACCCTGCGCGTGCGCGTTGGAGCGTTCGCGCACGCGCAGTGTGAAGGAAACATTGGCACTCGGCCATTTTTGTAGTTCTTTGTAGCTGTTTAATTTTTGAACATTTTTTAATAAAAGCACATTGCCATCAGCACTGAGGCTTCCTGCAGCCTTCTCACTGTCTCCTTCCCGCCCACCGTCGGGAACGTCTTCCTCCCTCTTTCCCCCCCCCCCCTGCTGCGGTGCGGTCGGGCCCGCACTCCCTCCCGCCCGCCGTCGGGAATGTCTTCCTCCCCCCCCCCCCCCCCGCTGCATTCGGGTGGTCGGTCCCGCACTCCCTCCCTCCCTCCCGCCGTCGGGAACGGCTTCCTCCTCCCCCCCTGCCGTCGGGAACGAACGAATGAACTTGAGGCTGGCTGAAGTACTTTCACACAGGTAGGAAGATGGTTTATTTAATCTCTTCTTTGCTTATAAATGTTTATTCAGGTTGGATTTATTTGTAGAAGTATAAATAAGGATTTATTGTAGAATTTAATGACTTCCCTTCCCCCCCCCCCTCCCCCCCCACCTCGTTCTAGACGCCTAATTTGTAACCTGCGCCTGATTTTTTAATGTGTAGAACATGTTTTTTCAGTTCTACAAAAATCTTCACTTGCTCCATTCTAAGTTAATTTGGAGTACGTTTTCACTGTGGAAACTTTGAAATCAGGCGTCAGTGGCCGGACACGCCCCCTTTTGAAGAAAAAATTCTGTTCCAAAGTAGAACTGTTCTACCTGACTAGAACTGCAGAAAAGAAAATGTGGAGAATTGCGATTTCTAAGATAGTCCGTTCTCCACCAGTTGCTCCTAAAAATCAGGCGCAAATCATGTGAAAACTTGGGCCGATAATGTGGAGAAATGTGAAGTTATCTATCCACTTTGCTATGAAAAATAGAAATAAACGACTACTTTTTAAATGGTGAGAGATTGGGAAATGTTGCTTTTCAGAGGGACCTGGATGTCCTTGTACACGAATCACGAAAGTTAACATGCAGGTGCAGCAAGCAATTAAGAAAGCAAACTGTATGTTGGTCTTTATTACAAGCGGTTTTGAGTACAAGGGTAAAGATGTCTTGCTGCAAAATTATATAGGGCTCTGGTGGGACCACACCTGGAGTATTGTGTACAGTTTTGGTCTCCTTACTTGCCATAGAGGGAGCTCGCCAGACTGATTCCTGGGATGAGGGGATTGTCCTATGAGGAGAGAATGAGTAAACTAGGCCTATATTCTCTAGAGTTTAGAAGAATGAGAGGCGATCTCATTGAACCATACACAATTCTTACAGGGTGTTGTGTATGGAGAAAGAGTCAGACTGAACACTGAGTTCAAAGTAAAGTGTGACTAGTCTTTTATTGCAGGTCTCCAGAGTGCCTCTCCAACCTGTGAAGCCTCCTTAAATACCTGTGCGCCCAAGAGATTATGGGATCCCTTAGGACTCCAGGGGATGAGCCCTCTGCTGGCTGTACAGAGTAAATACAAGCTTACATCTATAACACAGGGCTTGACTGGATAGATGCAGAGAGGATATTTCCCCTGGCTGTGGAGTCTAGAACCAGGGATCACAATCTCCGAATAAGGGGTTGCCATTTAGGACTGAGATGAGGAGTAATTTCTTCACTCAGAGGGTGGTAGATCTTTGGAATTCTGTACCCCAGAGGGCTGTGAATGCTCAGTCGTTGAGTATATTTCAAGACCGAGATCGATAGAGATTTGAATATTAATGGATATGGTGATAGTGCAGGAAAGTGGAGTTGAGATAGAAGAACAGCCATGATCCTATTGAATGGTGGAGCAGGCTGGAAGGGCCAAATAGCCTACTCTTGCTTATAGTTCTTATGATCTTACACAGCCAGTTCCTAAGCTGTTCTTGTATATTTAGGCTCCACTTACTGGTGACTATAAGGGGTTATGGGGAGCGAGGAAGTGGAGCTGAGTCTATGATCGGATCAGCCAAGATCGTATTAAATGGCAGAGCAGGCTCAAGGGGCCGACTTCTATTTCTTATGTTCTTATGTCAATTCATTTTTAATGTTTGAGAGAGCCAACTATAGCGCTGTGAAGCCCAGGCAATGTATTGGGGAGGAGGAATATGAGATGCGAGAGGAAGTATGAAGGGGTTTAGCAGCTTTGAAAGTGGATAAATCACCAGGCCCAGATGAAATGTATCCCAGGTTGTTAAGAGAAGCAAAAGAGGAAATAGCAGAGGCTCTGGTTATCATTTTCCAATTCTCTCTGAATACAGGTGTGGTGCCGGAGGACTGGACGACTGCTAACATTGTACCTTTGTTTAAAGAGGGAGAAAGGGATAGAGTGAGTAATTAGAGGCCAGTGAGACTAACCTCGGTGATGGGAAAATTATTGGAAAAAATTCTGAGGGACAGGATAAATCTTCATTTAAAAAGACACTGACTAATCAAGGACCGTCAGCACGGATTTGTTAAGGGAAAGTCGTGTCTGACTAACTTGATTGAATTTTTTGAGGAGGTAACCAGGATGGCCGATGAGGGTAGTGTGTTTCATGTAGTGTATATGTATTTTGGCAAGGCTTTTGATAAGGTCCCACGTGGCAGACTGGTCACAAAAGTAAAAGCTCATGGGGTCCAGGGCAAAGTGGCAAGTTGGATCCAAAATTGGCTCAGATGCAGGAAGCAAAGAGTGTTTTTGTGACTGGAAGGCTGTTTCCAGTGGGTTCTGCAGGGTTCAGTACTAGATCTGTTGCTTTTTGTGGTATATATTAATTATTTAGACGTGAATATAGGGGTACGATTAAGAAGTTTGCAAATGATACAAAAATTGGCCGTGTGGTTGATAATGAAGAAAGCTGTGGGCTGCAGGAAGATATCAATGAACTGGTCAGGTCGGCAGAACAGTGGCAAATGGAATTCAATTCGGAGAAGTGTGAGGTAATGCATTTGGGGAGGACTAACAAGGCAAGTGAATACACATTAAATGGCAGGACACAGAAGTGTAGAGGAACAAAGGGACCTTGGAGTGCATGTCCACAGATCCCTGAAGGTAGCAGGCCCAGGTAGTAAAAGTGGATAAGAAGGCATATGGAATACTTGCCATTATTAGCCGAGGCATAGAATACAAGAGCAGGGGGAGTTATGCTTAAATTGTATAATACGCTGGTAAGGCCACAGCTGGAATACTGCGTGCAGTTCTTGTCGCCGTATGAGAGGAAGGACGTGATTGCACTAGAGAGGGTGCAGAGGAGATTTACAAGGATGTTGCCTAGACTGGAGAATTTTAGCTATGAGGAAAGATTGTATAGACTGGGTTTGTTTTCTTTGGAACAGAGGTGGCTGAGGGGAGACCTTGGGTGTATACAATTATGAGGGGCCTAGATAGAGTGGATAGGAAGGACCTGTTCCCCTTAGAAGAGGGGGGGTCAACATTTAGATTTAAAGTAATTGGTTAGAGGTTTTGAGGGGAAATGTTTTCACCCAGAGGGTGTGGGGGTCTGGAACTCAGTGCCTGAAAGGGTGGTAGAGGCAGAAACCCTCACCACATTAAAACAGTACAGGTTGAAGCTCCCTTATTCGGCACCCTCAGGAGCTGGCCTGTTCCAAATAAGGGATTTTACCGGATGAGGGGAGGTCAGCGGGGGAGGGAGCGGGGAGAGATGGCCCGAGGTAAGGGAGGGTGGTGGTTGAGGAGATCGGTGCCCTGGGCGGGTCCGAAGTGTCGGCAGGCTGCGAAGGAAGTGTCGGCACAGCCCCAAAGTCTGGGTGAAGGTCGGCCGCGTTCTGAGCGTGTGCCCCTGGCCGCTGGAATCATCCCGGACGAGGGGTAGTGCCGGATAAGGGAGTTCTGAATAAGGGAGATCCAACCTGTACTTTGATGTACACTTGAAGTGCCGTAACCTACAAGGCTATGGGCCAAGAACTGGAAGGTGGGATTAGGCTGGATAGCTCTTTGTCAGCCGGCGTGGACACAAATGGTTGAAATGGCTGCCTTCCATGTTATTAATTTCTATGATTCTATAATTCTTGCCCTGTTGATTCAACACTGAAATTACAGCATTAATGCAAAATAGTTCTAGATGCATATTAACGCAAGTGAGTAATAATAATCAGTCAAATAATTTTTGATCACTCTTGTCTGGACTTGTCTTTATAACTTTCAGCTGTTAACTGAATATTCAGTCAGTTCTTTACAAAGGAGTTCATTGACTTAACATTCATTGTTTTTGTTGGTGTCTGTTGTACAGATCCATTGCTCTATTTGGGAAAAGGATATTAATCTTAGTTTTGCTTTTGGTTATTCTGTACATCTATCATTTAGCTCTGAGATCATTATTTAATTCAAAAAATGGACATGTTTACATTATCAGTATTTTAAAGACCTGGATTGTCTCCCTTAAGATTCTGACAAAGTTCAATTCTGTAAGCTCTTAGTTTAATAGTATAACACTCAGTAGAGTATTATTTTCTCGTAGCTATGTTCTCGCACCGTAGCAATTTCTTCGTGATGTTTGATGATCATAAGAAAGCTACGTTCCCTGAATCAAGGAGATCTAGCAACCAGAAAGCAGACCTCCATTCTTGAGATTTGTTCTTGAATTCTATTTAGTGCAGGGCTTAGAATACAGGACGATGCAAATCTCTGCTTGTGAAGAAGAAAAGAAAATGGTGTGCTGTAGGACGATCTAGCTGCTGAGTCCTGTACTGTGCAATACTGAACTTCTGCCACATAGTCAATATCTCCTGGTAGCCCCATGTTTGAGATTGTGGCAAGGGTGAGCATCATCCTGAATAGTAATTGGTAGGAGTAATTGTTGGTGGGGTGGGGTGGGTGAAGTGGAAGTGAAGTGAAAGTGAAAGTGAAGTGAAGTAGAAGAGTGGAAAGTTAAGCAAAAATGTGCATTCAGAGCTGTAAATGTTTTGGAGTTGGTAGATATATGTGCTCTTTCTAACTCCTTTTCCCCCCCACTGTTTAATCCTCAGGTTTCTTCGCAAGAATGTTCCTCGCTGGCACCAAACATTACTGTGATTTCGGTACCAGTGACTAAAGCAATTACTCTAACCCGGAAGGATGCAGTGAAAACCGCACTACTCTTAGAACTTGATATTTCAGTAAGTCCTTCTGCTGGTATAATTTTGGAGTTTCCACCAGAGTTAAAACTCTGCGGGCTAGAGTTTCCTCTCCAATCGCCCAGTTACCGCCAGGCGGTAAATTCCAGAGTCATTACCGCCGGGCGGTATTCGATACTGTCCGCCCATATATTACCGCCTGAAATGGAAGTTTCAACATTAAGATCTGTTAACCACCGGACTGTAATACTGTTCTGAAAAAGCAGGTCTTGCTGGATTTTAAGTGGGCGGTAAGGACACAGATCTGACAGGTTTGTTTGATATTACACAGATCTTTATAGTTCCCCGCAATTTGATGTATTTTTAAATGGATTGTAGTATTTTCTAGTGTTAGACAATAATATAAATGGTCTAATAAAACCTTATTTACTCCTTTAGTCTCTCTCTCGTCTCACTCCCCCCCCGTCCGCTCTCTCATTCTCTCTCTCGCTCATTCTCTCTCTCTCTCTCCCTTTTTTGTCTCCTCCCCTGCCCCCAACAGCGATCTCTCTTTTGCCCCCCCCCCCCCTACAGCGATCACAGGTTGTCAGTCTCTGGCTTCTCGGGGGGGCTTGGGGAGGGGAAGGAACTTGACAGCCGCGCACGCGCGCACAACTTGGGAGATTCCCGAGTCGATCGGCCTCCTCTGCCGCACACCGCCCGCTGCACTTCGCTCCCGCACCGCTTCGCCGCCGCCTGCTACATGGAGCACCCAAAAACCGCGGGAGCGCGCACCAGCAGCATTCTGGCGGTTGAAAAAGACGCAACCGCCGGAACACTGCTAAGGATCGGGCGGGGGCAATTGAAAAGGAAAATCCAGCCCTGCTTACTTCATGCAGATTATTGGACCTTAAAATGTGCTGCAGAAGGGTAGGGTGCAGCCTGTTCCTCTGCTGGTGACTTTTACCAACATCACTAATAGATTGGGGGTTATTTTGATGAAGGGGTGAAAACAGGTGCTAAATGGGTGCAATGCTAATAAGATACGTCTGTTTGAAAGTCTGGTTTTAGCACACAATTTTTGTCCCAATTGCTAATTGCCATTATTTGAACTTGCCTGGAAGTGCTAAAACAGACTCCTGCAGGTTTAGTACTCCACCTGTTTCGAAGCAGTTTTCATGGAGCAGTATATATGGGCTCCACGCACCCACTTCCACTGAAGTGCGCTGGGTAATGCACAGCAGCAGGTTTAAGGATGGCTCTGGGTCTGAGGGAGAGGGTGCACAGGTTCTCTGATGCAGCACTGGAGGTCCTGGAGGAGAGATGTCCTGTACTCGCAGGGGGAAGGCGTGCACCTCTCCCTCCTGTCCCTAGTGTGTACTTCAACCCTTTTACCAAGATGGCCTCTTGTGCAAAAGATGGGCTAAACCGGCTTTTCAGCTCAAGACCCTACTTTGGCCACCTTGGAGGCTCTTTTGCACCTACTTACTCTGAAATTGAGATTCCCAGTGCGATTCTTGCTTGACGGGCACGCAGACCAGCGAATCCGGTGTGGAAGTCAGCATGCCCAATTCATGGCATTCCTGATTTTCCACTCTACATTGGGAGCGGAGTCTGAGTTTTGGGACAATAAGCTAATGATTGAATACAGTTTGAGGGAGTGTTGTATTGCTGCCTTTCAATGAGACTTTAAACCAAGGTTCCTTCTGCCTGCTTGGGTGGATGTTAAAGATCCCATGGAGTTGTTTGAAGAAGAGCAGGGAGTTCTCACAGTTTCATGGACAACATTCTTCCATAACGAATACCATATTAAAATAGATGAACTGGTCATTGACCTCATTTGTGGAATCTTGTAGTTGGCAAAATGGCTGCCACGTTTGCATATATATATATATATAACCTTGACTGTACTTCAAAGTAATGCATTGTATGCAAAATGCTTTAAGACATTTGAGAGATAACAAGCTACTTTATAAATGCAAGTCTCTTTCACTTCCTTAAACAAGCTGATACATTGCTACATTTTTTTTAGATTTTTATCGTCCATTTTTCATATCACTCCTATCCTGATGGTGACAACCTAAACTGGGTTACAGTTCAGTGAGTAACAGGGGTCATATATGATTTTCCTAGTTAGCTTAGAGTTTCCACTCGTCAAGTATGAGCCTGGAAACTCAGTGTCAGTAGTGGAACCATTAGGATTGAGTGCAGCTCTGCTCTCAAAGTTACTTGCGTGTGTTTCCAGGAGGGTTTGGTATGCAGGGATTGGTATGCAGGCCAACTGTTGAGCCTCAGTGCTATTCTAGCCGAGACTGGCTAATTTAGTATGGCTCCCCACCATTTACTCACAAATGTGAATGTATTTTATTTTGTTTTTTGTATCTGCTAATTTTCTGCCCTGATCTCCAGAATACCTGCCCATATTGTTGTCGCAGCAAATACTATGGGGGTGAAATTGCCCATTTTGGAAATCCCTGTTATCGCCTCTGGGAGGTGTTCCAGAACTGCCCCAGGATTTCTGCCGGCAAAAACGGGTCTGCGCCGCGCCCCACCCCGTATTTTTCCTCCCGGGCAGAGGCACACGCAGCGATAACATCGGCAAGTGTGCCGACCCCTTATCGCCCCGCGCCAGCCCCTTATTGCCCGAGGTTGGAGTGGGGCAATGCCAACGACTGTCATGGCTGTGGCACCCCGGTCGCACTTAAAGGGGAGGGCCTTGTACCGCAGCCGGCATCATTTTTTTGTCGACTGACATTGCAGTCGCCCGGCTGCTGGGTTCGGCTGGGCCGCCAGCATGCAGCACGGCATACCCTCTTGGGCGCCGGCCAAAACTCTCCCCGGTGGCCCAGTGGGTGCCACGAAAGCAGCTGCAGAATTCACAGCAGCCCTCCCCTTCTAAAGCAGAAGAGGGACGTTGTGACGCTCCATGTCGCGTTGAGCGTAGCGGCCCGCTAATGCCCTGGCAGCGCCCCGTGAAGGCCATTTCCGCCTCCGATACCGCCCCGCAACTTTTTCTCTTTTAAGTGCCCAATTCTTCAAGATTTTGCAGCCCATCTCGCCGGGTGCTAAATCTTCATTTAATTCAAATTGTGTGCCCCAAATGGGGTGCAGGGCAATTTAGCCCTCTATACTTTCTGGGGTTGAAGACAGTTCAAGTAGTAGGAATATATGTTATTTACTGATGTTCAGGAAACTTTCTGCTTTCACTTTTGTTTCATTGCACTCTGCCTCATATTTCACTTTCTGTCCTTAATAGAATCTTTTTGCAGCACAATTTCAGTGCTGCCTCTTGGGAGACTGTTAGTGATAAAAAAGCCAGTGATAGATGAGGAGGCGGGTTGGGCTAATCCCATTTCCTAGAGGAGTTCATTTGATCTATTTCTTCCTGCAAATGTTGGAGAGAAAGGAGTGCTATATGCCGGATACACACCAATTAATTTGGGAGCATGGAAAGGATAGACTCGGTGGATGAAACACGAAAAATAGTTTTGCCACTAGGCAGGCACTCCAGGTGTGTGCCAACAGTATTTTGGTGCCTGGGATATTGGCACATCTGTTGATATATTTAAAATACTGCCTGAGATATTACTTTTCAATGTCACTTTGTTCTTTTAGTTGTATTGATTAAATGATCCTGACATTGCAAACATAAATTATTTCCTAAAAAAAAAAAGTTGAATCCATCAGCTGCAATCCAGTGCAGGTATCACCTCAAGTGCAGTACTTCTTTAATGATTTTTGTGCAGAGTTTAAAAGTAAGAGTGACAGGTATGTAGAAAACGCAATGTGGATTGGAGCCAAACAATTGAAAAATGTGACTGAGTTCAATTACTTGGATAATCCATCCATCAATCCATCGTCTGTCAATCCATCAGTCCTTCAATCTGTTAATATCATGCAAAAGAGCAAAGTGTGTATTACTGTAGATCTTTCTCTTTTCAACAGTATGCAGTGACTAAAACTGCACTATAAAGGCAGAGAATCAATGAAGGCAAAAAAACAAATGCATACCATTCGTGGGTCTTGTGGCAGGGCAGGGGGATACAGCAAGATCATACCTTAAAGGAATATTCTGAATTGCATGAAAAGATATTTATAGCATATTTTTGGACAGTTATCAAATTTTGTCATGACAAATGAGCAAAAGTAGATGCAATGAATGAAAGTGAGCCGCCCCTTCTCACTTCCTGGATGTTCATCATTGAAAAATGTTTTTTAGACGACAGACTAAATACATTTTGCAGTTTCATAAATTAAATATAGAGGATTGGTGTTCAGTAGAGTTCTTTTATGGTATTTAGACTAGTTATATTCTACAAATGGCATTTCCATCTTCACATCAGTGCAGCAAACATCATATTCCATGTGAATATTTGATCACATAAGAACATAAGAAATAAGAGCAGGAGGAGGTCCTATGGTCCCTCGAGCCTGCTCCGCCATTCATCATCATCATGGGCAGTCCCTCAAAATCGAGGCAGACTTGCTTCCATTCGAACAGTGAGTGCTCAGGTGACTACAGTCCAATACGAGAATTACAGTCTCTGTCACAGGTGGGACAGACAGTCGTTGAAGGAAAGGGTGGGGGGGGGGAAGTCTGGTTTGCTGCACGCTCCTTCAGCTGCCTGCACTTGTTTTCTGCATGCTCTTGGCGACGAGACTCGAGGTGCTCAGCGTCCTCCCGGATGCTCTTCCTTCACTTAGGGCGGTCTTTGGCCAGGGGTTCCCAGGTGTCAGTGGGGATGGTGCACTTTATCGAGGAGGCTTTGAGGGTGTCCTTGAAACGTCACCTGGGGCTCGCTTGCCGTGTAGGAGTTCCGAGTAGAGCATTTGCTTTGGGAGTCTTGTGTCGGGCATGTGGACAATGTGGCCCGCCCAACGGAGCTGGTCAAGTGTGGTCTGTGCATCGATGCTGAGGATGTTGGCCTGATTGAGAACACTGACGTTGATGCGTCTATCCTCCCAGAGGATTTGCAGGATCTTGCGGAGACATCGTTGGTGGTATTTCTCCAGCGATTTTGAGGTGTCTGCTGCATATGGTCCACGTCTCTGAGCCGTACAGGAGAGCGTGTATCACTGCAGCCCTGGAGACCATAAGCTTGGTTCCAGATTTGAGGGCTCGATCCTCGAACACACACTTCCTCAGGCGACCGAAGGCTGCATGGATTAACCATGCATGAATTAACAGCGCAAATAGAGGTAAACGGATACGATATAGTTGCAAATACGGAGACATCGTTGCTGGGTGACCAGGGTTGGGAACTGAATATCTAATGATATTCGATTATTTAGGAAGGACAGGCAAAAAGGAAGAGGGGGTGGTGTGGCGTTGTTAGTAAAGGATGAAATCTGAGCAATAGTGAGCTTAGAAAATCAAGATGTAGAATCAGTCTGGGTGGAACTAAGGAGCACCAAGGGACAAAAAACATTGGTGGGAGTTGTCTGTAGCCTCCAAACAGTAGTGGTAGTGTAAGAGACGGCATCAAACAGGAAATTAGAGATGCATGTAGCAAGGGTACAACAGTAATCATAGGTGATTTTACTATACATATAGACTGGCCAAACCAAATTAGTAATAACACTGTGGCAGATGAATTCCTGGAGTGTGTACGAGATGGTTTTTTAGACCAGTATGTTGAGGAGCCTACTATGGAACAGGCTATCCTAGATTGGGTATTGTGCAATGAGAAGGGGTTAATTAACATTCTTGTTGTGTGGTATCCTTTAGGGAAGAGTGACCATGACATTGAATTCTTTATTAAGATGGAAAATGAAGTCGTCCAATCTGAAACTAGGGTCCTAAATCTAAACAAAGGAAACTACAAAGGTATGAGGAATGAATTAGCTATGATAGATTGGGAAAATCCATTAAAAGGCATGACGGTGGATAGGTAATGGCTAATATTTAAGGAACGAATGCATGAATTGCAACAGTTATACATTCCTTTCTGGTGTAATAACACAAAAGGAAAAGTGACCTAACCATGGCTAACAAAAGAAATTAAGGATAGTATTAGATCCAAAGAGGAGTCATACAAAGCTGCCAGAAAAAGTAGCAAGCCTGAGGATTGGGAGCAGTTTAGAATTCAGCAAAAAAGGACCAAGAGATTGATTAAGAGGGGAAAAATAGAGTATGAGAGTAAATTTGCAAGGAACATAAAAACCAACAGCAAAAGTTTCTAAAAGTACATAAAAGAAAAAGATTAGTGAAGACAAATGTAGGTCCTTTACAGACAGAAACGGGAGAATTTGTAATGGGGAACAAGGAAATGGCAGCACAATTTAAATAAATACTTTGGTTCTGTCTTCACGGAATAATGTCCCAGAAATTCTAGGGAACCAAGGGTCTAGTGAGCAAGAGGAATTAAAGGAAATTATCATTAGTAAGAAAATAGTGCTGGAGAAACTAATGGGACTGAAGGCCGATAAATCCCCAGGGCCTGATGATCTGCATCCCGGAGTACTAAAAGCGGTAGCCATGGGAATAGTAGATGCAATGGTTGTCATCTTCTAAAATTCTATAGACTATGGAATAGTTCCTGCAGATTGGATAGTTGCAAATGTAACCCCACTATTTAAAAAAGGAGGGAAAGAGAAAACCGGGAACTACAGACCGGTTAGCCTAACATCAGTAGTAGGGAAAATGCTAGAGTCTATTATAAAGGCACACTTGGATAATATCAATGGGATTAAACAAAGTCAACATGGATTTATCAAAGGAAAATCATGTTTGACAAACCTACTGGAGTTTTTTGAGGATATAACTGATAGAATAGATAAGGGAGAACCAGTGGATGTAGTGTATTTAGATTTTCAGAAGGCCTTTGATAAAGTCCCACAAAAGAGGTTAGTGTGCAAAATTAAAGCACGTAGGATTGGGGTAATGTATTGGCATGGATTGAAAATTGGTGAACTGATAGAAAACAGAGAGTAGGAATAAATGGGTCTTTTTTGGGGTGGTGGGCAGTGACTAGTGGGGTACCACAGGGAACAGTGCTTGGGCCCCAGCTATTCACAATATATATAAATGATTTGGATGAGGGAACCAAATGTAATATTTCTAAGTTTGCTGATGACACAAAACTAGGTGGGGTTGTGAGTTGTGAGGAGGATGCAAAGTGATTTTATATAGGTTGAGTGAGTGGGCAAACACATGGCAGATGCAGTATAACGTGGATAAATATGAAGTTATTCACTTTGGTAGGAAAAACACACGGACAAAGTATTATTTAAATGGTGATGGCTTGGGAAGTGTCCTTGTACACCAGTCATTGAAAGCAAACATGCAGGTGCAGCAAGCAGTTAGGAAGGGAAATGGTATATTGGCCTTCATTGCAAGAGGATTTGAGTACAAGAGCAAAGATGTCTTACTACAGTTATATAAGGCCTTGGTGAGACTGCACCTGGAGTATTATGTGCTGTTTTGGTCTCCTTACCTAAGAAAGGATATACTTGCCATAGAGGGAGTGCAGCGAAGGTTCACCAGGCTGATTCCTGGGATGACAGGACTGTCTTATGAGGAGAGATTGGGTCGACTAGGCCTGTATTCACTAAAGTTTAGAAGAATGAGAGGGGCTCTCATTGAAAAAGTATAAAATTCTGACTGGGTTGGATAGACTGGGTACGGGGAGGATGTTTCCCCTGGCTGGGAAGTCTAGAACAAGGGGTCACAGTCTCAGGATACGGGGTAGGAAATTTAGGACTGAGATGAGAAATTTTTTCACTGAGGGTGGTGAACCTGTGGAATTCTCTACCACAGAAGGCTGTGGAGGCCAAGTCACTGAATATATTTAAGAGGGAGATGGATAGATTTCTAGAAACAAAAGACATCAAGGAATATGGTGTGAGATAGAGAATCAGCCATGATCATATTGAATGACGGTGCAGACTCGAAGGGCCAAATGGCCTACTACTGCTCCTATTTTCTATGTTTCTATGATTCTATAGGCGCACCAACGTCTGTATTCTCGCTCAGGCCAACATCCCCAGCATCGAACCATTGACCACGCTCGATCAGCTCTGCTGGACAGGTCACATCGTCCACATGCCTGACATGAGGCTCCCAAAACAAGCACTCTACTCAGAGCTCCGACAAGGCAAGCGAGCCCCAGGTGGGCAGAGGAAATGCTTCAA
Organism: Pristiophorus japonicus; assembly: GCF_044704955.1. Lineage (NCBI taxonomy): Eukaryota > Metazoa > Chordata > Chondrichthyes > Pristiophoridae > Pristiophorus > Pristiophorus japonicus. The sequence continues at coordinate 173,692,038 of NC_091981.1, forward strand.
GGACACCCTTAAAGCCTCCTCAAAAAAGTGCAACATTCCCATCGATCCCTGGCCCAAGACTGCCCAAAATGGAGGAAAAGCATCCGGGAAGGTGCTGAACACCTTGAGTCTCTTCGCCGAGAGCAAGCTGAAGCCAAATGTCGACAGTGGAAAGAGCGTATAGCAACCCAGGCACCCCAACCTCCCGTTCCGCCAACCAGTCTGCTCCACCTGTGACAGAGACTGTAGGTCCCGCGTTGGACTCTTAAGTCATCTGAGAACTCATTTTACGTGTGAAGGCAAGTCATCCTCGACTCCGAGGGGGGGGGGGGGGGAAGAAGAAGAAGAAGAAGAAGAAGAAGAAGAAGACATCCTCAAAACAACTATAATAAATTTGTCAAACACGGTTTCCCTTTCATAAAGCTATGTTGACTCTGCCTAATCATGTTATGATTAACTAAGTGCCCTAATACCACTTCCTTAACAAAGGATTCCAGCATTTTCCTAATGATAGATGTCAGGCTAACTGGCCTGTAGTTCCCTGTTTTCTCTCTCCAACCTTTTTTGAATAGTGGTGTTACATTTGCTACCTTCCAATCTGCTGGGACCATTCTAGATTCTAAGGAATTTTGAAAGATCAAAACCAATGCATCCACTATCCCTGCAGCTACCTCTTTTAGAACCCTAGGATGTAGGCCATCAGGTCCAGGGGATTTGTCGGCTTTTAGTCCCATTAATTTCTCTAGTACTTTTTTCTACTTGCATCAATTACATTGTTCCTCACCCTCATTAGACCCTTGGTTCCCACCATTTTAGGTATGCTTTTGGCATCTTCTACTGTGAAGACAGATGCACAATATTTATTTCATGTTGCTGCCATTTCCTCATTCCCCAGAGTAATTTCCTCAGTCTCTAAGGAACCAGTGTTTACTTTTGCACACTCTTCCTTATTACATACTTGTAGAAGCTCTTGCAGTCTGTTTTCATATTTCTTATTAGTTTTCTCTCAGTCTATTTTTTCCCTTTTTATCAATTTTTTGGTCATCCTTTGCTGGTTTCTGAAACTCTCCCAAACCTCAAGCTTACTACGATTCTTCGCAATGTTATAAGCTTCTTCTTTCAATCTAATGCTATCCTTAACTTTAGTTAGCCACGGATGGATCACTTTTCCTGTGGAGTTTTTGTTTTTCAATGGAATGTATTTTTGTTGAGGATTATGAAATATTTATTTCAATGCAAGCCACTGCTTATCTATTGCCATATGTTTTAATCTATTTTTGCAAACTACCTTAGCCAACCTGCACTTCATATCTATGTAATTAGCTTTATTTAAGTTTAAAACTCTAGTTTCGAACTTGGGCAAGTCACTCTCAAACTTAATGTGAAATTCTATCTTATTCTGAACTCTCTGCCCCAGAGGATCCTTTACTATGAGATTGCTAATTAACCCTGTCTCATTACACAATACAAGATCTAAAATAGTCTGTTCCCTGGTTGATTCCATAATTTATTGTTCTAGGAAACTGTCTCAAATGCATTCCATGAACCCGTCCTTCAGACTACCTTTACCAATATGATTTGTCCTGTCTCTATGAAGATTAAAGTCCCCCACGATTATTGCATTACCTTTTGTAATAAGCTCCTACTACTAGGTAGCTACTGCTTGGGGCCAATATACTACTCCCATCAGTGTTTTCTGCCCCGTTATTCCTTATCTCCATCCATACTGATTCTACTTCCTGATCTTCTGGGGGAAGATCCTTTCTCTCTACTGTCTTTGTGTCATCCTTTATTATCAGGGCTACCTCCCCTCCTTTACCATTCTGCCTGTCTTTTCGAAACATCAAGTACCCTGGAACATTTAGTTCCCAATCTTGGTCACCTTGCAACCATGTCTCTGTAATGGCTATTAGATCCAAACCCATTTATCTCTATTTGTGTCATTAGTTCATCTATCTTATTATGAATTCTCCGTGCATTCAGATAAAGAGCCTTTCATTTAATTTTTTTTTATCATTATTCCCTGCTCTGACATTCTCTACTGCACTGCTACCATTAAACTCTCTGTCCCTTCCTGTCACACTCTGCTTATATTTACCCAAATCACTACACTGCTCTATTGCATTGACTTTTCTCTTTAGATATGTATATTTCCCCTCACCTGACCCCTTCCCCCCCCCCCCCCCCCCCAATTTTTTAGTTTAAAGCCCTATCTACAGCCCTAATTGTTCCATTTGCCAGGACGCTGGACCCAGCCCGGTTTAAGTGGAGCCCATCCCGACGGAACAGTTCTATGTAAACTTACCATTATAACCTCCCATCTTGATAGTAAAAGATGACGAAGATATTTCAAAGCATTCTTTTGAATTCATTCAGTCTTGTGCCCAATGTTCTACCTTTACCTTTTTTTGATTTACCTAAACCATACGAGGAAAATGCACAAATGCAAAGAACTACAAAGAAATATCAATGATCACAGTAATGTGTAGTTAAATAAAATGTACAGCTATTTTATTTCTGTAGTGCTACCTACATTTTAATGCAATGACATTTTTTGTGTTTAAATCATTTTTTGTCTCGTAAAACCTAACGCAATGATACACAGGGTGCAATGCTTGTAGTGAGCATACTTGGTGTAATCTCGGATAGACCTAGCAAATGTATACAATATTTATAGTTACATGAGAATAAACCTGTTGATTATATTTCAGTCTACTTACTTAATTAGTTACAAATGTGATGTGCGGATTGTCACAAGTTAGTGTTATAGGCCCCAAGTTTCCACATGATTTGCTCCTGATTTTTAGGAGCAACTGGTGTAGAACGGAGTATCTTAGAAATCGGAATTCTCGTCATTTAGTTTGCTCCAGTTCTAGTCAGTTAGAACAGTTTCACTTTGGAACAGAATTTTTTTTTCAAGAGGGGGTGTGTCCGGGCCACTTACGCCTGATTTCAAAGTTTCGTGAGTGAAAACTTACTCCAAACTAACTTAGAATGGAGTAAGTGAAGATTTTTGTACGCTCGAAAAAACCTTGTCTACACTTTAGAAAATCAGGCGTAGGTTACAAATCAGGCGTAGGGAATGGTGGGGGGGGGGGGTTTAAAGGGAAGTTTACAAACATTAAACACTTCAGTTTTACAAATAAAGAGCCATCATCAATAATAAATGATAACATCAATAAATCAACCAAAAAAAATTAATAAATAAAACATTTTCTACTCACCGACTGCAGCACGGGGAGCCCTCCAACAGCGTGCTGGGATGCCGCACTCAGTGTGTCTCTGTCAGTGTCTTTATCTGTCTGTGTGTCTGTGAGTCTCTCATTCTCTGTCAGTGTCTGTGTTTCTGACAGCGAGGGGGAGGGGGGGTGCAGAGGGAGGGATGGGGGGGGGGGGAAGAAGGAGGATGGGGGGGGGTGGGGGGGAAGGAGATTGGGGGGGTGGGGGGAAGGAGATTGGGGGGGGGTGGGGGGAAGGAGATTGGGGGGGGTGGGGGGAAGGAGATTGGGGGGGGTGGGGGGAAGGAGATTGGGGGGGGGGGGGGTGGGAGGAGATTGGGGGGGGTGGGGGGGGGGGGGAAGGAGAAGGGGGAGGGAGGCTGAACAGGCCGGGCCCGAGACTTCGGGCAGGGCCCGTCCCCAGCACCAGACTTGCAGATGGGTGGCATTGGGTCGGGGTCGGGGGGGGGTGGTGGTGGGAG
>NC_091981.1:176153368-176158937 GCF_044704955.1 Pristiophorus japonicus
CTGACAGAGGCAGAGAGAGAGAGAGAGAGAGAGAGAGAGAGAGACACACACAAACACTGACAGAGGCAGAGAGAGAGAGACACACACAGAGGCAGAGAGAGAGAGAGAGACTGAGAGGCAGAGAGAGAGAGACTGACAGAGGCAGAGAGAGAGAGAGAGAAAAAGAGACAGTAAGAGGCAGAGAGAGAGAGAGACACTGACAGAGGCAGAGAAAGAGACTGACAGAGGCAGAGAGAGAGAGAGACACACACACACACTGACAGAGGCAGAGAGAGAGAGAGAGAGAGACACACTGAGGCAGAGATTGAGAGAGAGAGAGACACTGACAGAGGCAGAGAGAGAGAGAGACACACACACTGACTAGAGGCAGAGAGAGAGAGACTGACAGAGGCAGAGAGAGAGAGAGAGAGAGAGACTGACAGAGGCAGAGAGAGAGAGAGAAAGAGACAGTAAGAGGCAGAGAGAGAGAGAGAGAGAGACACTGACAGAGGCAGAGAGAGACAGAGGCAGAGAGAGAGACTGACAGAGGCAGAGAGAGAGGGACAGTAAGAGGCAGAGAGAGAGACACTGACAGAGGCAGAGAGAGAGAGAGAGAGACAGACATTGACAGAGAGATAGATAGAGAGAGAGAGAGATACTGACAGAGGCAGAGAGAGAGAGAGAGAGACTGACAGAGGCAGAGAGAGAGAAAGAGAGACACACACACTGACAGAGGCAGAGAGAGAGAGACACACACACACACACTGGCAGAGGCAGAGAGAGAGAGGGAGAGAGGGAGAGAGAGACTGACAGAGGCAGAGAGAGAGAGGGAGACTGACAGAGGCAGAGAGAGAGATAAAGAGAGACGGTGGCAGAGAGACACACTGACAGAGCCAGAGGGAGAGAGAGAGAGAGAGAGACACTGACAGAGGCAGAGAGAGAGAGAGAGACAGAGGCAGAGAGAGAGACTGAGAGGCAGAGAGAGAGAAACTGACAGAGGCAGAGAGAGAGGCAGAGAGACACACTGACAGAGGCAGAGAGAGAGAGAGGGAGAGAGAGACAGTAAGAGGCAGAGAGAGAGAGAGAGAGAGAGAGAGAGAGAGACTGACAGAGGCAGAGAGAGAGACACACACTGACAGAGGCAGAGAGAGAGAGAGAGAGAGAGAGAGAGACTGACAGAGGCAGAGAGAGAGAGACAGACATTGACAGAGAGATAGAGATACTGACAGAGGCAGAGAGAGAGAGGGAGACTGACAGAGGCAGAGAGAGAGATAAAGAGAGACGGTGGCAGAGAGAGACACACTGACAGAGCCAGAGGGAGAGAGAGAGACAGACACTGACAGAGGCAGAGAGAGAGAGAGACACTGACAGAGGCAGAGAGAGAGAGAGAGACACTGACAGAGGCAGAGAGAGAGAGAGAGAGAGAGAGACTGACAGAGGCAGAGAGAGAGAGAAAAAGAGAGACACACACACTGACAGAGGCAGAGAGAGAGACACACACACACTGACAGAGGCAGAGAGAGAGAGGGAGAGAGACTGACAGAGGCAGAGAGAGAGAGAGAGACACACACACACTGACAGAGGCAGAGAGAGAGAGGGAGGGAGACTGACAGAGGCAGAGAGAGAGACTGACAGAGGCAGAGACACACTGACAGAGGCAGAGAGAGAGACACACATTGACAGAGGCAGAGAGAGAGAGAGAGAGAGAGAGAGAGAGAGACTGACAGAGGCAGAGAGAGAGAGAGAGACAGACATTGACAGAGAGAGATAGAGAGAGAGAGAGACTGACAGAGGCAGAGAGAGAGAGAGAGAGAGACTGTCAGGCAGAGAGAGAGAGACACACACACACTGACAGAGGCAGCGAGAGAGAGAGGGAGAGAGAGACTGACAGAGACAGAGAGAGAGACACTGACAGAGGCAGAGACACACACACTGGCAGAGAGAGAGAGAGAGAGAGAGAGACACACACACACTGACAGAGGCAAAGAGAGAGAGACTGACAGAGGCAGAGAGAGAGAGAGAGAGACTGAGAGGCAGAGAGAGAGAGACTGACAGAGGCAGAGAGAGAGAGACAGTAAGAGGCAGAGAGAGAGAGACTGACAGAGGCAGAGAGAGAGAGAGACTGACAGAGGCAGAGAGAGAGAGAGAGACAGACATTGACAGAGGCAGAGATAGAGAGAGAGACACACACACACTGACAGAGGCAGAGAGAGAGAGAGAGAGAGACAGACATTGACAGAGGCAGAGAGAGAGATACAGAAAGAGAGACGGTGGCAGAGAGAGACACACTGACAGAGCCAGAGGGAGAGAGAGAGAGACACTGACAGAGAGCGAGAGAGAGAGAGAGAGAGAGAGAGAGAGACTGACAGAGGCAGAGAGAGAGACTGAGAGAGAGAAACTGACAGAGGCAGAGAGACACACTGACAGAGGCAGAGAGAGAGACAGTAAGAGGCAGAGAGAGAGAGACACTGAGGCAGAGAGAGAGAGAGAGACACTGACAGAGGCACAGAAAGAGAGAGAGAGAGAGAGAGACAGTAAGAGGCAGAGAGAGAGAGAGAGAGAGAGAGAGAGACTGACAGAGGCAGAGACACATTGACAGAGGCAGAGAGAGAGAGAGAGAGACTGATAGAGGCAGAGAGAGAGAGAGAGAGAGAGACACTGACAAAGGCAGAGAGACACTGGCAGAGTCAGAGAGAGAGAGAGAGAGAGACAGACAGACAGACACTGGGGAGACCCCGTCCCAGCACGCTATTAGAGGGCTCCCGATGCTGCAGTAGGTGAGTAGAAACTTAATTTTTTATTTACTGATTGATTAAAAAAAATGTTTTTTTTGATTTATTGATCATTTATTATTGATGATGGCTCTTTATTTGTAAATCTGAATTGTTTAATGTTTGTAAAACCCCCCTTTCCCCTCCCCATCTCTCGTTTCCTACGCCTGATTTATAAGTGTAGGCAAGGTTTTTCTGAGCATACAAAAATCTACACTTACTCCATTCTAAGTTAGTTTGGAGTAAGTTTTCGCTGCCTAAACTTGCAAAACAGGCATAAGTGGCTAGGCATGCCCCCTTTTGAAAAAAAAAATGTTCTAAAATGAAACTATTCTAACTTACTAGAACTGGAGCAAACTAAATGCCGAGAATTGCAATTTCTAAGATGCTCCATTCTAAACTAGTTGCTCCAAAAAAATAGGAGCATCTCAGGTCGAAACTTGAGCCCATACTAGCATTGAACTAGGTTAGATGGCAGAGGGTTATGAACACTTGGATTAAGTTAGCAACTCATGTGACGACTGCGTTATTTGCTGCAACAATTCAAAAAGGAGCTGGATAAGTTTCTTGTTGTGGCTAATCTCACTGTGTATAAAAGGTAGGTGGGATGTTGGTATGTATGCTCATGGTCACTGATCTCCTGAAATTGTTTTGATCGCTTTGGCCGGGGTGGGGGTGGGAGGAGGGGGTTACAGGAGGGGGTTGGAGAAAAAAATTCATGGCTTTTCTTTTTCCCTGAATTAGCTGAGGGTTTCTTCTTTAATCTAGGTTTTTTTTGCCTCTCCCAGGAGATTACATGGCTGCTGGTGGGAAGGAATGAAACGGGTGATTTTTTTCTGTCCGTCTTTTCATATGTTCATATGTATTTTGTAATGTTAGCAGTGGAATGGATCCCAAATCTTAACTAATTCAGAAATTAGAATGTTCATTCAGAATACCATTTTAGCAGGCCCACTACGAACATTTCCAAATTTAGTGGGTGTCATGCGTATAATGTCTGCCACCTCGGGGACAAAATATGATGCAAATGAGAGTCCCATTTCTTTCTGGAAATACTCCTAAATATAATAGGTGCCAATCGACGCCATGGAAAAATTTATGCACATGCTCAGTACAGATGCTTTAATCTTTAAAAGACAAGTTCAACAGTTTCCACAACAATTAACTGCTTTGTGCTGGCACTAATATGAACCGCACTCAGGAACAACATACGGCAGCTTACCTCGCTCTGCATCCAACGATCATCAACATCAGATCCTTTGATATAATCATTCTGATAGCTCCTAGGCAAGGAAAAATAAATTAAATTCATTGGAACTCCAAAGTTAAGAAAACTTACTGGAAAAGATGATCTGCTCTCAATTTGAATGAACTAAATAGATATTTATAAAGCATCTTTAATACGAAGAACATCCCAAGATGCGTCACAGCTAGGAATACGGAACAGACGTCCAAGCAGGAAGGGTGAAATTAAGAGAGTCACCCAAAGCTCGGTTAAAGAGATGGAATTTTAAGTATGTTTCTGAAAGAAGAGTCGACAAGGCAGAAGGGTTTAGGGAGGCAATTCCAGAGTAGGACCCAGGTTGCTGTCAGCCAATAACCAAATATTGGCTACAGTATTTAATTATAGCAATGTTGCCCTCAATAGAAATTTCATATTCTACAGTAAGTAATATTACCCCCAAATTTTGAATACCTCGTCAGTTCTCCTCTCCTGTATTCATCTCCAGAGTCTCGTATGTTGTCTCTGCTCCAATCCATATTTAGGGTGTCTTCAGATTTTATATTTTTCCTCCAGTCATCTTGCATAACATCTCCAGCTGATCTGTAATCTTCAGAAAGCAATATATATATTATATGAGGAACTCTATTTATGGATAATATGGAAAATAAAGTGTTTCTGTACATGGAAGTGGGAGAAGAGGGCAAGAAAACAAGAGAAAATTGACAACATGCTCAATGACCTATAAAAGTGAACCTTTGAGATGCTTTTTGCAATGAGATTAAGGTGGTCCTGGGTAAACTGAATAGATTTTCAATTTTGCAATGGCCAGACTGTTATGAGAGGAATAAGCAAGGTATATTTTAATTTTTTTTTAAGAAGAACGCAAATAAAAAGATAGTCAAAATAGGTGCAACCACTTAGAGATGAAGATGAAATCTTGTACAGGTTGAACCTCCCTTATCCAGAACCCTCGGGACCTGGCCTGTTCTAGATAAAGGATTTTTCCGGTCACGTTAAATTGGATGGTATAGGCACTGAGCAAGGGGATATCGGGGTGGCTGGCTTGGGGTGCGGCAGAGAGATCATTGAGGGGGAGTGGATCGTGCGGTCAGGCCAGCAATTGCGGGAGTCGGCAGCGAGGAAGGACTTCAATTTGTTCATGTTGGAGTTCTGCGCCGGGAATGGTTCTGGACGAGGGGTGGTTTGGGATAAGGGAGTTCTGGATAAGCGAGGTTCAACCTGTACTCAAGTTACATCGAGTTGCAGCACTGAAACAGGCCATTCGGCCCAACTGGTTTAGTCTGGCGTGTATGCTCCACATGAGCCTCCTCCATCCATCTTCATCGAATCCCATCAGCATGCCCTTCTATTACTTACTCCCTCACGTGCTTATCTAGTTTCCCCATTAATGCATCTATGCTATTTTCTTCAGCTACTGCTGGAGGCAGCACATTCCATATTCTTACCACTCTTTAGGTAAAGAACCTTCTCCTGAATTCCCTATTATATTTATTAGTGACCATCTTATACAGGTGTGACGTCCGAAATCCGTAAACCTTGGGACTGAGGCCGTTCCGGATTCGAGGTATTTCCG